>NC_142681.1:2311656-2612281 GCF_964200805.1 Pocillopora damicornis | reverse complement strand
TAAAAAATCTAAATAAAGAAGACATATCTAAGATAAAAATTTGTTTAAAATTATAATTAAATAATGTATAATACATAGAATAATTTAATTTCTAGTTATAGGCCTAGTTAAAAAATGTTGATTTAAGAGCTTTCTTAAAAGCATTAATTTAGTCAAGTTCAACTACTGATGACGGTAAACTGTTCCATGTGTCGATATGTCTGTGCATGAAAATCATATGTGAACTGCGATTGATGAAAAGAATATGGAAGCGATCCTCGCAGTTATGAACATTACTCAAGTATTTGTGAGTAAGGCCTGAAGAAAAGCAACATAATGACTAGCTCCTAGTAGGCTTGTTGGCTCAGTTGGGAGAGCGCTGCACCGGTATCGCAAAGGCCATGGGTTTAAATCCCGTACGTGCCTGAATTATTTTCAGGCCTTATTCACTACTACTTAAGTACAGTTCATAACTGCGAGGATCTCTTCCATATTGGTATCTTAAAATAGTTTCACAGTGGCGTCTCCGGCACGTAAATGAAAAATATCGAACTGTTTCGAGACATTCCCCTGAGGTGCTAACATGGAGAGTTTTTATAACAATCATTTGCTTCTTTATTTGGTTATCATTTCCCCTATTCTCGTGACCTTCATGGTTGATTCAAGGGTGATATTATAAGGAGAAATTAGATGCTAATCACTCTGAGGAGTTAAAGTGTCTAGAAATTATTGAGATTACGCATGGATTTTGCAGAGAGAGTTTAACATTTGAAGATTCAAAGTTCTTTCATTCCTAGTCAGCCACTGCTTGATATTCCTGGGGTATCTGTGCATTGCGCTGAAACAGAAGCCATAGGCTAATGATAGTAACAAGAAGGTTGACATCTGTGCAAGAAAAGTATGATACTCTTCAATTTCCATGGCCATCATTTTCATGTCTCCGAGAGGCAATTCAAGCTTGCTCATGGTCAATAAGAGAGAAATAAAGCTGAGTTCAGTTAATCCTTTACACCCTAAAATCACTATGCATATTCTCCATACCATTCTCTATACATTTTTATGGTGCTTGCAAGAAGAATTTGTCTCACAATCAAGGGCTTCTTAAGTTTCTGATCATATCCCTTATTCTCATAAACTTAAAGTTTGATTTAGGGGTGATACTGTTGGGAGAAATTAGATACTTATCGCTCTTAGGAGTTCAGAGGTTAATACACTTGCAGCACATGCAACACCAGCGGGGGCATTCCCAACCAGAGGAGCTCCTGCTCAGGCAGCTGTTAAAACAAGAGCACTAGCAGTGGCCCCCTTATCTTTAACTCGCACTTCCAATTATATCTTTGTATACGGTTTGAGCAAGCTGTACAAGGGCTGCATGGATGCGACTCAGCTTAGCAAGCAAGCGATCGGTTGTCTTCCTTTGAGTGGCACCATTTAATTATGAGTGATCCCTAAGCGGTGTTACTTCCTTGTCTATAAAATTCGTTACTTGCTTGAATTCCATCTGCAACAGGCGAAACTCTCGTTCATACTTGTGGTAGTTGAGATCCAAACTCATCGGATGGTCAAATATATTAAAGGTCCTGTACAGCATGTAAACAGACAAAACCTTAATTCTTTACCCTTTGCCATAAATATCGCATTTAACACCAGATTCGGTACGATTCCGCACCTTTTGGGGAATCATCTTTTGAACAGCTTTTGGATCGGTTTTGTCATGTTTTGCACAGGTCCTGTATGCAGGTGATGCAGTGTTTCACGAACTTCACATCTTGTGAATTGACAATTCCGTTCCAGTCCTTGATATATTTATATCGGTACCTCTCTGATATAACCCCTCCTCTCTCCTTTTTGACCGTTGCCCACCCCCTTGGTACAAATTTCGTTCTCTCCCCATCCTTTCGCTGTTGTAAAAATCAAAGGGGTAGCTACAATTTTCACTGAGATGATACTGAGCACTCGTCCGCTTAAAATACGACTGCTCTACAAGCTACTCCCACCAATGCATGGAAATAACTTTTTTGTAACTTAAGCGAAAGCCTTGCTATATGATGTCGATTTACCTCAGCTATTCAGAGGGTCCAAATTCATAGCACAACAAAACAAATAGTCCGCAAACAACGTTGGTCTTTAATTAAACTGTACATCACATGCATTAAGCTCTTTAAAATCCCATTTTATATGTGCTGATTAATAATTTTAATATCATACCGCGGTTCTGTTCATGTTGAAAAAGCAAGCCGACATATTATATTCTTCCTACAGTTTATAAATATTCTCATATATATGCTATTTTCCAGAAAACTAAAACGCAACACTGACTTGTTTACCTTTCGGTTTTGAGAACTTGTCTTTCGCAAGTAAGAGATACATATATGTATAAAACAAGAGCTCAGAAATAAATACGATTACTTAAATCTTGGCATTAAAATTTAGCTACAGCGTGTTTGAATCTCCTCTAAAGTGACATTATTTATGAAATAAAACCAAACCGTTTTGTAATTCACATTTTTTTTTTTGTTATTTTGGGTAACGTACTATTTTAAGATTTACCTTGCGTTACTTTCGTCACGCAATAACGAAACTTTAAACAATTTTCTATTCGGGCAAGTCACACATGTTTCTATTACCTGGTGACTTCTGTTAAAAATCAAAAAGCGAGGGAAATAAACGTCATTTTGCGGCATAAAAAATTAACAATCTAAATTACATAGTTATAAAGTAACCCACCCAAAGATTTATTTAAATTTGGTCAGGAGTAAAAAACAATTTCAAACGGATTTTACTCTTCAACCCTTTCAATCCAAGATCAAAAATCATCATTCTCCCCAGCAAGTGCCAAATATTTCCTTAAATTTCAGTTTAGAGAAGTCAATATTGGATCAAGTCAAAATCATTCAACTCATGATTTCCTGATATTGATATGTTTTGCGAGAATGTTTCATGAGTGTCAGGAAAAGTTGTATATTTGATCAACTTTGGCAGTGAAAGGGTAAGGTTGGAAAATATGTTTGGCCCTTTTACCTCAGAGATCTAAAACAAACTCTCCGCAAACAGTGTCTAACCTACTTCTCCTAACATTCTAATGTGAAAATTTGGTGATAATTGAAATAGCATTCATTATCTTTCTACTTATCACCCTTCTGCTTGAAAATCTATTTAACCTCAAAAGGGAAAATTCCGTTTTGATCTCTTCTGCTGCTGGAAGGGTTTAGAATTTTACGTTTCGTTCGAGGGGGGAAGTTTGCTTGAAATTAAGTTTTCAGTAATGCCGATATGTCCCCTCGTGCTACTGCTACCCTATTAATGAGGTAGCCTATTTCCGCTTCGGATTAATTACCTATTTACCGAAGAGAGTTCTGTATCTTGCATTGCCTACTGCATAAATAGAAAAAGTAAACTGACCTCGTATTTGAATAAAAGTCACGCGAAAGAAAGATGAGTTAAAGCGAGACTTACTGTAACTATGATGTACACTTTTCAGCATTTTGCAGTGTTCATGCGACTTGAACAAGGACCGCACATAACTGAATCAATTTTGAACCACAAGGCAATATATCTAAACATGAGTGGACGTTGTAGCGAGCTTTCCTCCTCAATTCCCAATCAATGAAAATCCGAGCATCCTTTTGGAATCTTTCTTTTCCACTGTACTTCAACAAAGAGTTACCAGCTCTCGAGTACTTTGCATTGATTGCCTTAAAGAGTGTAATCTTTGCAGGAGTATGCTTTTATCCAGTCTTAACGCTACGACAGTTAGTCTCCTTTGTCGTAGGGACAGCTCTGATCTGGAAAGCTGCCCCTGTTAAATAAATAAATAAGATTCCACTTATAGAATGGAGGAAAACGCAGTGTAAATGCTAAATTTAAGATGGTTTACCTAATTTTCTATCACTCACGTGTAGCGAAGACCCACCCCGACCATATTTGGAATACATTATATTTAATGATACGGATAAGGTGGAGGGTTCCCCGGGAAACCAGAATGAAACGTTGTGGATATCGTCAGCGGTTTGCTGAAATCACCTCTTCCCAGTCCATAGTCGGGTCGCTCTGCTCTCAAACTCTCTGGATAGCCATTTAACGCGGAATGCACATGCGCAGTGAGATGCGCAGGAGTGTGATGAATTGTATGCTCGTTGGGATGTCCCATGTAACCCGGATGCAAGAGCGGCCGAGATGGATGACTTGGATGCGAGAGAGCACTAGTTGTGGACAGCGATGTTAGAGAGTTCATTGGAAGGCTGTGTACGTATGGATGTGGAGCCAGGTTCAGTGTTGAGGATGGCGGTGTTGATGCAGCAGGCCTCTCGGAACAGAACGACTGCTGCCGACAGCTGCTCTGAAGCGAGGCAAAAGCGCACGACGAGTCAAATGATTCCGACGGACGACGAGGGAACATGACATGGCCGAATGCGCTTCCTGTTAAAAGCAAGAAATAACAGATGGTGATCAGTTGTAATTTAGTAACGCTGCGGTCCAGTTGCTAATCCTTAGCCCGGAATCGGACCATTAGGGATTGTTTGGTGAACCAAGCTGACCTGTGTTTAATTCATGATTACATCAAATTCAAAGGGAATGTTCAGTCCAAGATATTCAGATGCAATAGATTTAATACTTTGCCTTCCTCAAAGTTCTGGGTTTGCAGATTGTAGATTGCTGTGGAACTTGTAACGAGTGAACCTTGATTGAAGCCTAAACTAAATTAAGTCCTAATCTTGTTTCCTAGTACTTTTATTTTCTGCAAAACGAACCACTGACACGAACATAGGAGAATTAAGGGGACTTGTAAGCCCAAACACCACATTAAAAAAAAACAGTTTTTTCCACTGTTTACACGATTTTATATTTTATGGAAGGGAATGTGCACATTCTAGTTCGTGTTCAGCCCAATTTCACAAATGCAGTACAACCTTGGATAGCAGATAGATTCAATCGAAAAAAAGAAGGTTCTCAGAGAAAAAAACACTTGTATTACTGGTTAAAACTAGAACAGTATGAACGAGATATAAGAGAGACAATTTTGCCGCCAGACCAAAACTGCAACCACCCTTTAGCGCTTTTCTTCGTTTTTGCTTTCAACGCCTCCGGTATTAGTTTAATTGGCTCTTGCTTCTTTTGAAATACACACGATAGCGATGACAACCATAAGAGGAACGGAGCAGACATCACGAGTCCATCAGGCGCCCGCTCAAATCTAGTCTACCTAACCTCAGGGGTCCTCTAATTTCATTAGTTATCGGCTAATCTTGTTTAGGATAAAAGGCGTGACATGTAGCAAGATCATCAAATTGGAGGGTAACTAGAGTTATGGAATTAATGAGACGTAGTCAATTAGATTTTTCCCAGGCAATTAACGTTTGTAGAGAATGTCAACTCTTCAGTGCTTCGGGTCAGAGAAGGAGTGTAATATGTTTTAAGCACCGTTTGATCCAAGGATACCTCGTAAGTCAGTTTGATGCGGTACGCAAGAGTCAAGTTGACCCATTTCCTTGGAATGATCATTTACATTTACAGTTATTTGGTAATAAGGAAGTGCAGTATGTCGGTGTTCCTTTTTGTTAGAGTGTTCTATTTACTACAACCATTTTTGCGGCAAGTCTCGTGAAATCTGCCTGGAATATAACTGGACCATGACAATCATGTGAACTGCGGGTTGCGGCGCGCAAAACACAGATAGATGCTCAGGAAACAACACTCCATGAGAAAATGAATTAAAATCAGTGATCAGGTTTGATTTCCGACAAGCTCACTGAAGTTAATTTCATCTTTTGACTTCCGTGTTTAAAAGCCTTTCATTTAATTTCGCTACTAGTGATCTGCCATAAATAGTCGGCATGTATCTTCCTTTACCTTGAGGCCGCGCACAAAGCTCTATTTAGCGTTTCCTTCTTCAAAGATATTTTTTTTCCTATTCAATGAGTCAAGTTCACAAGGAAACTGAAAACCATAATTTCATATCTTCCAAGTAAAACTTAAAATTTCTATCAGTCACACCCAAGATGAGTTCCTGTAAAAATTGCTCTTTACAAGGTTGGAAGTGAGTGTGCACAGGGCACCCAAGTCTTCAGCCACGTGTATAGTGACGGCCATCAAGATTTCCGTTGTGTTGAACTGCAAATCTCGAGAAGTACTTATTTTAAACGTGATAATGTAGAACGGTTTTTTAATAAGGAACTACACACGTAACTCCAATTCAAAATAGCTGTGCTCGTGACCCGAAAGATAGGAGCGACCAGATGTGGTTGCTTTAAAAGAGCGTTGTCCTTATACTCCACTCTGCTGCATATTCCGGCTTAAATATATATTGTATCGACCAAATATTAGTGTCTGAACATATCCGGATTCTGGCCTGCTGCGCTTCCAAACAGGATTACTGTACGCGCAAACTTCCGTAGAAATAACAAGTCATTAGGAAATGATTAAAGTAACATTTTCACGCGGGTGACCTCTAGAGGAACTGCGGGATTTTAATGGCTCGCAGGTTCAAATTTCATGTATCATTGGCAATACCAAATGCGCGCGTTTCTATAACGGTCTATGAGAAAGTTGTACATAGAAATTAAAAATTTTGCCTCATGAAAAGAATACGGGGGCAAAAATTGATGTGTTAGACGTGTTTTCTGACCTGTATGCCCCATCAAGGGTGGAGAAGGGTCGTTGATATCAGGGAATTTTGGCGGAGAGTCCTGGAAGGTTCGTTTGCATGATTCGCCACTCGACGAAGACCCCGCAGGAGAGAGGGAGAGACCATCAGCATCGTTACAGTCGTCTGGGGACTTTCTGAAATTAAACAACGGAGAAAAACCATCTCAATAAAGAAAGATGCCATGCAATAGTTAAGGCTACAAATAAGTGAAATATTTATACATTCAGATTTGTAGTTTAGACGATTCGAGGAAAATGACAATGGAAGAACTGATCACCTCAACGACAGTAATAGATCTCAGATAACTCGAAATTCTAAAATTCTGAATTTTTTTTTTTTAATTCTGATCAGATGTTGAAATGAGAAAAAACTGCGCTTTATCTATACCTGGCATCACGGCGTAAGGCCTAAATTAGCTCATTTTATATCATGAATTTTTTTTGGAGGAGGTACTTTACTGTCTGCCTTTGTGGTAATTGCATTTTGCCTGAAAGGCTGAACTCCTCACGCAAATGGTAAAAAATATATACATATGTTAAAAATAGTTTGAAGAATTCTGAAACGGACTTCGAAATAGGGGTTCCGGAAAAGTATGGCGCTGAGCGTTTAAAAGTCTGATAAGTACTCGTGTCTCATGTTGTGATGACGTATTAAGCTGCAAACTAGATTATTTCGAAATGATGGAATAAGTACCGTGCTATAAAACTCCGAAGTCAAGAGGCTATAATTAAACACTTTAAGCGCTCTTAAGTGCGAATTTAATTTGTTGGCGGCTGTATGACTCTGGGTTTGTTCCGTTTTCGGAAAGTTCAATTGCCCCAAGTAAAGGAGTGATGGCACCTGAAGATGGATACAACAACCTGCAAAAAACTTAGCCGGTTTAAAACGTTGGAAACACTAACCAACCACGGTGGTGTGCAATCAAAAGCTTTGCAAAACATGTAAAGCAGGCCTTTGAATCCATCCTATTTCCTCTGTTCAGTCCAGCGAAATTTTCTCCCTTCTCGTGAGGTTCCTCTCATTTCTAGTCTTCGTGCCCAGTTTTTCTCTTCCCTTAACTTAATTTCTCCATTGCCGGTTTTGATAAAACTTTTTACTTATACAATCTAGAAAGCGCTTCCTGTAAATGCTACATAGCAAAACACCGGCAAGGTTAAAAAAAGAATGTCGGTAATGCATACCCTGCCAAATGCTAAGAAATTCAAGATAATATTTAGCTAGCTTTTTTTTTGTTTTGTTTTTTTTACCGACTACGCTTCCGACGCAGTTTTTTTACCTTGTATTATCTGATTTAACCGGGTATTAACGACCTCAGTACGAGTCCTTCCTCTCTTGCATAACTCGTGATAACGACTTGAAACTTGACGAAGCCGAGACACCTTAAGGAAAACCGCAGACAAGCCGTAGTAGTTTTGATCTGATCAAAGCGACTTCAAAGTTGTAGCTGGTTTATCTTCAAACCTAGGAATCTCTGATTTCGAAATGATTGAAACAAACAAAATGATGCTAAACATGAATATCTGGGGAATGTCCTGTTTTTATCCCTCACTACAGATCACTACATGAGTGGAGTTTATGTAACAACTTCTTATCAAAATAAATGTGACAAATCGATGAAACAGTAGTAACATAAATCCACCGCCCTTCGCCCACGTACCTTTTCATGGCGATATGATGCATGGTACTATTGCAACTTCCTCGAAAACCCTTCGCAAACGGGTTATTTTCTATCTTCAGCTGGGTGATCTGCAGAAGATATAAATACAAATCGTGTTAGCTAAGGTTTTATGCCGTTTCCTTCTCTCTGTCGGTGACTTAAGCCTGCTACGTGCTCTCCTAGTCACCGCATCAAACGAGAAGTAAAGGTATGCGCGGATGTTTCTAATTAAGATGCGGGAAAATTGCTTAATGCAGGTCGTTAATCTAGAATTAAAAAGCTAACTCTTAATGCCCAGAAGATAATTTCAAAAGGCGAGGGACACGGAAATTTCTGGCCCTTAAAATATGTTTAAAGAGATTTGTTAAAATATTCCCTCGTGAGAAGTGACCTTTCTTAATTCAACTCTCGAGCTTAACCTCATTCTCTAAAATAAGTTTAGACGATCTTGTCAGATATCGCGTATCTTCAAAAAATTTCAATGTGGAATTTTCTCAATGAAAGTACTAGATCTATTGTTTTTCTTCTAAACTTCTTTCGGCGAATTTCTAGACATGAAAAGTCCCTAATTGACTGGTGTGCGGTTTCCGTAAATATAGATTTAGTTGGACGGAGAACCCCCTTTGTCGTCTAACTCCGCTATAATTCATTAATCGATTAGAGGGGAAAATAACCCGTTTGCAGTTTTAAATATGAAAAATGAAACATTCCGATGACACGTTTTTGTTTATCGCCGGAATAAGTAAATGACGACGCCAAACAGCGAACTTGTAACTTCAGCTTAGAGTTGTACGTGAATGCACCTCATATACTCGGGAAGTACATGCGGAAACCTATTAATGCGATGATTTAAGCGGTCAACCAATCCGTAGCCTATCTTTGTACGGCGATCCTCGCAAACTGCACGAAGCCATCGATAGACAATTGCTAGCATCGGGAAAGCCATATTTCCCTCAATAGCGAGTACCGTCTACGTACTGCTGAAGTGTTCAAAGAGTAAACAATCCACTTTGAGCGGTTGAAATATATCTTTGGCAGATCTGACAATACTGAAGTAGGATTTGAAAAAATGAAATAGTTTTTCCGGCTGTCACTTGGTGAGAATTAACCTATAATTTTGTCAAACCCTAACCATTAAATTTCATCGACAAGAGGGTGTTTCAGTTAATCAGAACCACGTTTTTTTGTTTTCATAACGTGAGAGACTGCCGGCATAATTTATCAAGTTAAGTTGACTGTGTTAAGATAGCCATACGTGATCTCGAAAACGTAAGTAACCTGGTTCTTTTCAGTAGTACAAACAAAGGGGAGATTTTTCCCCAAACGTGATGAAGACCTCTGATGGTCATAATAGAAGGAATTGCTTTTTGGAACAATCTCCGGGTTCATACGGAAATGAATAACCAGTAGGTTGGTATAATGTAAAATCACCCATGTTGAAAACACAAACGAATTTAATAAGAAAAAAATAAAAGGCAAGGGTAAAGGCGCAATGTAATTTCTAACCATCTTAGCTACCATGATGTTTGATCCATTTCATTCTCCTTTCGAGTGATTACAAATAGATATACAGCTGCTTTGAAATTTCCAGTCTTAGTACTTCAATGATCATTTACTCGCAAATATACAAAATGATTTTTTACAACATGCTTCTTTATTTGATGTTATATTCGGCCCATTATAACCTTTTTTAAAATTCTATTGCAAATTCACAACAGAAAGTTTGCACACTATCAGTTATGGCTTCTGTAGCTGTTCGGGCAGGGAAAGTCGCTGTGACACCCACGGCATGTAGTATAAGTTCAGTCTGATAAATTTTAGGCTTTTTTGCTTGTCCCCTGTACAAAGACCTTAGCTTTTAAATATGTTTCAAAATGGTGCTAATGGGACAGGTTTTTAGTGTCCAGTTATTGAAGGCTTATACTCTGTAGCAAGGTTAAATCCATATCTTTTTTACGGGATAATGAAGCTCCATCAAAAGATAAATAAATTTTCAAGCATGCTATCAACTCAGTCATTGGGTTCTGAAACTGGGTCAGTTATTGTGCAAAGCTAGAAATTTCATTGTACAAAAGAGACACTTTTCCTTAACAGCTTGTCACCCCTAATTGTCTTTTTTATTACCTCAATAAGGTATTTGTATTCAGCTGTTAGCCATTAACAACTCGAACTCACCCTTGGATTTTGATAGGCAGTCACTCCCATGAATTGAGTCTCTGGAAACACGAAGGTGTAAAAAGATCCCTTCCTCAAGCCATACGGACTGTAGTCCTTCGCTGGAATAACATGAACACGTGGCTGGTACTTATGCATCGAGTTCAGAATAACCTAGAGTGTGTAAAACAAGCATGAACCGTTTTTAGTTTCTCTTTCGGGAAGGCGAAGGCTCTCTGCTAAGATTTTATATGAGTACAAAGACCTGAGGACATAGTTGATGTTCAAAGCCATCATTGTGAATGATGTTTTTCCAGCTGGAATAATTAAAGTGATAATGATGAGACGAAAGACAGAAAATGTACTGCGAGAGTTATTTCCTTAAAGAAACGTTTGTTTTACGTTTGATTTGATGATTAAAATGAATGAACTTCAGAAGCCCATTAATTGTGGTTACAGGATGATTCAATGTGTATTTACACTTCAAAACATTGAATTTATGTCCAATTGTTTTAAGCAAGGTCACATAAAGCATTGGCCAACGAATCTGGAAGGGAAGCGAAAGAAATAGTTTGGTAAGCTGCTTTGTTTCACAGCAGAAAAAAGTTGGCGACGAAGGAGTTACTTAATAAAACTATTTTCATAAAATTATTTTCCTTTGGATTAAAGGCATGTTCTCTCCCGATTATTTAACCTTCTCCCTATATCATTAAAGTTTACACAGCTCAGTAACAGAATCTTGACAATGACAAAATACTTCGGCTATAGTGTGAGGGCTAACGAAGGTGGACATTTATATCGAACAGATTGTAAAGGCTTCAGTTTTTGTCAGAGTAAGAGAAATCAATTTTAAGGACGAACATGAAGAAATGAGAACTTAAAGCAGCATGATCTTAAGAAATTTATCCCTTTTACATCAAACCAAAACTGGGTTCCACGACTATTTCCCTTACAACAGGATGGAAAAGATTTGGAGTTTAGCTGTGATTTATCACAATTAAACACTGTGTTTGTCATTAGTTAAAAGTTTTAAAAACTGCTGATAGTCTTATCTCGCGAGCCAATCAAAGTTTGACCCCATCTCTTATCCATTGTGATTCATAAGTGTTGATTTTCATTTCGAAGTTAAAAGCTTTCACAATCACTTAGGAGGGGCGGGGAGAATTGACGACCAAATCACTTGTTAATCATCCTCGTGGCTGGTGCTGTTGTTAACTTGTTTACATCGCTTTTCAGATAAGAAACACAAAACGCGAACATCGTTTCGTAATCGTACTATAGACAAGTTTATTTTCTCTTTGTTTTCAAACCTCCTGAAACTTGCGATTCAGCGTGTACATCACAAAAAGGCCATTAATGAAATCCCTATTATACTAGCAGAGCTTTTTAGCCGTTGTTTGTGACCAGAAACATATTTTCTAAAGCTTTTTGGTTTGTTAACAAAGGCAATTAAGTCTTTTGTTTCTATGCTTCGCAATTCAATAGACGTCGCGAGAATAGAAATGTGGAAACAAATGTTTCATTTGTCACAGCAAGAAACAGCTCATATTGTCCCTGTGTTCGGATAAAAATACCTTGCAGTATTTTAAAATACGTTGTCGTTAACTATTGAATCCGTGTAAATCAAATATTCTCGTCGAAACACCTCCATTATTTAAGTTACAATAAAAAAAAAAAACAGTTTTATGCTTCCAGAAATCGGGTGTTTTCTATTCCCTCGTTTTGAGAGGGAAATAAGGCAAATTCCACGCCCGTTCAACGCATTTCGTCCAAAACCGCCTTTCCAAAGTTGTCAAGGTTTGAGTTTAGGCGATTCTCTGGAAATTTCAATTCAGATGAAATATCGGTATCTTTGTCACCTTTCAACAAAGCAGTTCAGAATACTGATGTAAGCCAACAAAACCAAAATCCTACCCTTTTCAAAACTGATTGAAGGTTTCACGGTTGTTCTAAAGGCTTACCGAAGTAGATTTCGAATTGAAGAGTGTTGAAGAAAGGTGCAATTACTAAACATTTGAGGAGGCTCATCTTAATCTAAAAACGTCTAGTGATTAAAAACGAAATATTGTTCTGGTGGCAAGGCCTTGTGAATTCTATGAAAATGAACGCGCGTTATATCCAGATAAGGAAAACCAAATGTACTTATAAAGATGCTGCGGCTGTGTTTTCTTTTCTTATATTGCTTTCCTTATTAACGGCCTAATAATTTCTACTTTGTTCCAAACGACACTAACAGATAAGCTCAAGAGCAAAGAATAGAGATTGCTGATTTTCTTTCTTTGAACATAGATCTGTTGTTAGATGTCAGTTTACAGTCGCTTGAATAATAGGAAAGTATTCCTGAGCAATTTAAGTCTTGAAAATTCATGAGCCAAGTCTTAGGTTTTGAAAACTTTAAGGAGCCCGTCACCCACAAAATTTAATGAACAATGATGAGATGAAAGTTTGCGCGTGGACGAAAGAAGAAGTGGTTGGCTTGTAAAAGCTTACGGCGTTGCATTCTATTTGAGAATTGAGTCTCAGTTTTTCGACTATTCCGTAAATGTTAGAAATTTCCAGAAAATAAGTTTTAGTTTATGATTTCATAGTAACCTTTCCGTTTCTCACTGAATCATTTTTATGAACAATGATGGAGGGAAGCTAACAGCGGGAGATAGAAAAGAGATAAAATGGCTTTTGAGTAATAGATAACTTACGTGTCCCATTTGATCCATGTGATTGTTGGTCAATTTCATCTTCTGAAAGGAAACCACTTGTCGCATCCACTGTGACCCGGTTCCCGGCGAGTCGGGGTGAACGAAGATTCTGGTCGGTATCAGAGGTTCAGCCTTACCGGTGACTGACCATTCAGAGTTGTGAAACTTGTACCTGTTGTCATCTGCTGGAATGCTGTCCAACACCAAGACGTACTCCTCCTTTGGATTTAAGCCGCTTATGTTCACTCTGATCACAGGAAACATGCGTCTGTAGGAAGAAAACGCAAGGTTTTTTTTTTACTGGCAGTCTTCCCACAGGAAGAATACATTTAATTTTCATCTCTCATGAACGAATCCTTTTGGACAATTTCTGTACCACTAACTCGTGAAGATTTTGACAGACGTATCGCCACATACAAGGCGGGACATATGTAGTTATTATCCCACTAGGCCTCATACATGTAGAGCAGGTTTGAAAATCAGTTCGGATCGCGTGAAATGGATCGTTTTGGAAGAGATTACACCGACTACTTATTTGCCTGTAATAATAAGCGTTTTGCTGTATTTTCACGCACAATTTATTGAGCTATATGAGTTTCTTTACATATGACATGCCGGGCGTGAATCGAAACTAATATTTTCATAAACTGTCAAGTATCTTCGAAAAGGGTTCCACAATGCTGCGAGAAGGCAGCGGCGCTAATAGAAATGGTATGGAAATAAACACTTTGTTAGACCGTTTTGGAGGGTTTGACAGCTACGTAAATCGAGTGCAGTTTAAATGATGACTGTTGAAACATGAACTCTCATCGCATATGTATTTTACGACAGCGCTGTCAAAGTCTACAAGTATAATTATTTGTTTGCTTCGACCTCCCATTACACTTCCACAAAATGGGGGTGTTTAGCATGGCAAAAACCAGTTTCAGATTCGACGGACAGGGGAAAAGGGCCATGACGAAAATCAAGCCTTTACCGGCTGGGGTTTTAATCTGCGAAGAGTGTTTGGCATCATTTCGGGCGGAAATATCAACACACGACTTATTGAAGTTGGAATAATGAAGTGTACTCTTTGTCTCGTCTCATCTTACCGTCCCGTTTTCGTAATGATCATCTCCGTCCCTATTTCATGGAACTTGTCCCAAAGATCTTTATTCTCGAGTTCCACTTCTATGGAGTCTGACCTTAGCTGTCCGTGAGGTAGACCTGATGAGAAGCCGAACGCCATAGTATGTATCTGAGAATATCCCGTCTGAACTTGGTTGGGAATGGTTGTCGATGTACCGTGCATGTCCTCGTAGTAACTCGATGGACGAGAGTACGACATGAGTGAATCGACGTGACGGTCTGGAAAGGGAAATATGTAGAAGGCGGCTTGCGTCTTAGAATAGCATGTGACTCGGGACATGTTTGAGGTAACTTTGTAATGTGTAACTCAAGGAAGCCACGGGTTCGTTACAATTCCCATTACGTCAACGAGCGTAGGAAATAAGGAGGCTTAACGCGGCGGACGCGAGCTAAACAGATAAAAATCGGTGCTATTTTGAGGCTACTTACCGAAATCGAAGTCTTGACCCTGAAGTATTGAGCTAGTGGTGCAGCCGAGAGGCAGACCAGCACGTGTGTTAAGCTGGCCTTCCGGGCTTTCAACGGATGTCATCATAGCAAACGGAAAACTAAACAGTACTCGAGAGCTTGTGTGTTGGCTTTAAGATAATGCACAGCCAGAACGAGCTTTTTGTTAGAGCGATATTAATTATTCGACCTGTGTGAATGTTTGTCCAGCAAAAGTTGTTGGTCAGTCTAATGATTGCGCCGCTGTTTGCCTGGTACGAAGAACAGTTGACCCAAGACCCTGAAGCGAGTCAAACTCATAAACAGCCCTGCCTGTTCGAGTATAAAGTTTTGCTGTTGTAATCAATCATTAAACGATTTTATTTATACACCATAGAGACCTAATGTCGCTCTCTACTGGACATTCATAAATCACTTAGGCATACTGCTCAATTACTGTAATGAAACTATTAGCGCGACGATTGGCGGAGCCGCTGTCACATACCCATCAAACTTGCCTCTAGAGCCTAATAACGTATGACGTTTTTGTCGTTTCCTGTTTGCCTTTAAATAGCTATTGTCAAGACAATCAATTTGTCGTGTGAAGAAGGCGGACTTGGACAGCCCATAACAACGAACATTACACCAAAATTATCCGCGAAAGAATTACTCGGATATTTTGCTTGAAAAGGAAATTACACAATGAATTTGAATGAGAATGGAGGGCTGGTTGAACGCGCACACGAGACAATACAGAAACGATCGTACAAGATCAACATAACCAAGTATTTCCGGATCTGTTGATACTCAGCATTTCTGACAGAAAAAAATTTGGAACGAGTCCTCTGGGAGTACGACCACGGTCTGAAATTAGAAGAAAACAAAACAACCATATTTCAATTTGTTTTGTACTCGACCTGAAAAGAATGCACTCAACCATAACACTTTGTGTAACTATGAGCAGCTAGCACGGCAGTGACACGGTCATTGTCTAGCATCAGCTTAAAAAACTAATCAGAAAAACCATCGAGGTTTCAATGATAGGTTTGTACTCGAAAATAAATAAAAACATTCTTTTCTCTAAAATCGAAGATAAAACGAATCATGGCGGAGAGACAATTGATTTACGGCTGAATTTACCACTGATTGACATGTAAGTATTTACATATTGCACCAGACCAATAGAGATTACCTTTCAACTCACGTACTTATCGTAAAAGCTTCAAGCAAAAAGTTTTAGATCACACAACGGGGTCGATCTCTGGCAAGAAATTAAAGAAAGTTCATTCAGGGCCGACAATTTTATTTGGAAGGTGTGTGACGCTGAAGTTTCTGTTTACCAAACTATAAATATATTTGTCAGGTTATAATATTATTCCCTTCAAATTTGCGAATTTTCTTGGCTTCAATGGCACTTAAAAACTTCACAGAAGTTTGCGGAGTCATTTTATTCGTGTTTACTTTGCGAACTTAGACAAACACAATCCAACAAAAAATACATCTGATGCTGAAACAACAAACCAAAAAAAACCAAAACAAAACAAGATACTCTTTCGCATTACCTTCTTGTTAAAATATATTAACCTCCCAATTTTTCAGTGGGCATTCCTCTTCCGCCTACAAAATGATGATGTTGAAATTTCTAAAGTGCAGCTGCGTAAATGTTTCACTTGATTAAATGAGTTAAAACCAGTCAGTGATCTACCTGCCTGCAAACTTCGCTCGTATTCGTCGAAAGTAAAACGAAGCAAAGTCAAAACTCATCACTATCAGAAATTGCAACATGTATGAATATCTTGCAGCAACAAAATTAAAAAATAACAACGAAACCGCAAACATTCCTCGGTTATAACAACTGGTCTTGAGGAAATATGAGCGTCAGCTTGCATGCTAAAAGCTTTCAACTGGGAGATTAACATGAAAAGAAGGTAAAATCATTTATTGGTGCTGATTTGTATAATCTCTTGTTTTGTTACCTCGTAAAACTCTGAGCTGTTGTTAGACTAAGCGAAACTGTTAAAGATGTTATCTGCGGAGACTACGACGCTTTGTCCCAGCACGCACGCCAGATAATGAACTTGACAGCTGAACTGTTCAGTTGCTTTCCATGACATTTATTGACGATTTTTTTGAAAACGATTCATTAGGGTTTAGTCAGAAAGAGCTGCCTTCACACAACATTTCAACGGAAACCAGGCAATCATCAAAATTTTTGCCATTTTTCCCTCTTGATGTTTTTGTTGTTTTTAAGTGTGCTTTTTTCAAGCGTGCGGTTTTTGACACGTAAAGACGACGAATTGCTTAATAATAGGGGGTTTTAGGGTACTATTTAGCTCTTAAGTCATCAACACAATCCTTTGATGGACCTGCACGTTCTTAGACGAAATCACAGCTAGCTCTCACTGGGTAGGGTACTTTTCGTCAGACTATTGTGTAAACACTTGTAGTCCACAGCTCTTTCAAAGCTACCAGTTTTCAAAGACATCGTCAGCACTTTGCAAGTATTGAAACTGTAAACATTTTGTTTGGATATTTCAACAGCTGAAGGGAAATAAAAAAAGCTCTTCGTGGTCCTATTGTTATCAACAGAAGTAAAATCTGTTTAGCTTTGTCTGTATTGTTGAGTGCGTTCTAGACCACGAAGATCAAAACTCAGCCATTAATGGGTCCGTCGTAGAGCGGAAATAGCCTGCGGGCTTCTTATTTTTAGTTAATCCTGACCTCGACTAAGGTTCTGTTTTTCTTTCTATCCTGGATTACTGCTCATAAATGCAAACCTTTCAAGCACGGCATTAATTTTATAAAGCAGGAAACAAAGTAAATGACACTTTTGAAGCCCTTGTCCATACTAGACAATAGCTACTCTTAGTTTTAAAAATATTCATCTAATCCTCGTACCCAAATAAGACACATTTTTGAAATGCTTCCAGATAGTTTTCCTAAAAAGAGTTTTTCAATATTACAAAAGGTTTCTCGACAGCTTTGCGTTCTTATTTCAAATGAATAGCAGTATTTCATGTTTCCGTGTAAATTTGTTTCAACATTTTGTTTATCTTCTACCCCTTAAAGAAAATTTAATCGGGTTAATTTGGCGTAAGTCCATCTTCACAGATAGTTAACCATGATGAAACATTGTTTACTGTATTTTTCTGTCATTAAAAAGGACAAGTCACTGATATCGTCAGTTAATGGATCCAAAGAGTTGCTTTGATTACCAAAAGAGTGGAAATGTCCGTGAATCCGAATTTCGGATCCATTATTGGCTCGTCACTGGGTCAACAATCAATAAACTACTAGTTGGACAATTTAATATTTAATTGGAAACTCTGAACAACCGAAAAAGCTTAAGGCTACGCGGTTATTGCACGTTGTGGTGGAATACGCTGTCAAAACACTTAGTCCCTGGTGTTAATATTTTTTCAGCTATTGTTTGTATAGGTATGCCATTAATGATAGAGAGCTATTAAGTCTTAAGGACTTTTTTTCTGGCTTTTTTACCCTTTTTTTGGCCTTCAACCTCAAGCCAACCTATCTAACAATGGTCACTCCAGCAAGTGACGCACATTACACGTTTGATACCTTGGTCGCTTAGGGATAAAACAAGATAAAAGAAGAGTATAAATGGGTTTAGATAGAATAAGGCTAATCGTATTACAAGGGGCACGTGGAAAGCCATTAGACTCCTAAATGTAGAAAATTAAAGATATTATGTGGCTTTGGGTGGAAAAGTATGCTTATAACTACTAATCGCTGTTTTATTTCAAAAAGACTTTATTGCGAAGTGGTTTATATTGTATATATTCCTCCCTTTTAGACAATCTTTCCAAATGGAGATATGCAAACTTATCCAATACCCGTAGTGAGAGGTTATTCTTGCGTAATGATACCGTATCGAAAATCTATTTTATTAGATATACAACAGATGTTTGACTTTTTTAGCGATCACCCAGTATATTACTCGATCTCTCAGCCTCAGAGCTTAAACAGCTCCCATACGAGATTGCATAGCTTTCGACTCTTAAGTGCTTCATAGCTATTTCAGAAGATATCACCTGATTAATGCTTTACTCTATTCCTTCATTCTTAAGAATTTCTCTACCGGTTTAACTGATCAAGAATTTTTATTTTGAAAACTTTTTCTCTCAAAGATATCTTTCACTGACATGTCCCAGATTTCGAATGCCAATGCTACTTTTCCCAGGAGCAGTCTTTTCATAATTGATGCTGATTTTTGTGGCTCGTGACCTCTGTCAAAACCAACTCGCGGTTTCAGGGTGTGTTCGTGACTCAAGCCATCGATACTCCCAATTTAGCGAATTCTGATCCGAAATAAAGCAAGTATTTCCAGATAAAGAATATCAGCTGAACTTATGGAATCCTCTTATGGTAAATCTAATTTATTTCATGACTTTTCTAGAAAAGTTCTAAAACCTGCAATTTCACCAGTTAAAGCAATCAGGTATTCGCTCTGTTGTGCTTTAATCGTGGAAATCAGTTGTAACTCGGCCATGTTGTTTACCTTTCTTAATTTAGAGATAACCATGAAAGAAGCTTTTTCAAAAAGAGGGTAAAAACAACTCAATTATCCGGCTACAATTTTTGAAGAGGTGCCAGGATTAATTCAGGGTCTAGATCGCCCAGTAAATGCTGTTATTTTACGCTAAATTGTGACTATTTTGGTTTCTGTCGCAATCGAAAAGTGAGGGAATGCAATTAAGATGGAAGTGGTGTAATAATTTTCACTACAGACAAGAAGTCTCCAACTTTTCCGTTCAGTGTCACTGAATGTCCCACCCCTCTGACCGTTTTAAAGGATTTCTTGAAACTTTCTTAAAATATGAAGTACCGAGATTTCTCTTAAAGATTAGAAGAAAACCCATAGGAAGTGCACTAATTTGAAGGCGCCGAAACAAATCCACTTTGGCACCTGTATATCCGCTGTGGGCGTGTATGGGGCACGAGTGCCACCTTGGTAACCTCAGCAGTGCTATTGCCGGCCTCGGAATTTTAACAGTTAAGTTCGGATTTCTTCTTTGTGCTACTGACAAAATCGTTTACATCAGGTAGATGTGAAAGATTTTCCAGCAGCGGGTGTTATTACGCCCGACAGGTTGTATTCTCTCTCAAAAATTACATGAATCTTTTCACAAATGCTGGACAAAGCATTCACCTGCGCAGACTTTGCATTTGGCGTCAATCACGAGAGAGCAATCCCCCTGAAAATTGTTAATTTTCAATTTTGGCGGATTCATCAGCTTAAACTTCACTGTAACAGCATTGCGGACGATAGTCTTGCAATTTGTAGTAAAATTAGAAGTTGAGATGGTATAATTTATTTTTTCTATGAAAGTCAACGTCATGGCAGCCCATGAAATATCCCTTCATTTTACCAAACAATTGTCAAAAAATGGTAACCGGTAATCTACAGTCAGTGGCAGGGGGCTCGGCACTCTTTATCTTTTGTTCTACCCGGCGTTCGGCTTCCTTTTTCCACTCTCAGTGCTTTCTCTTGCTCCCAATACATTATCATGTATTCATTCATTCAATCATTTCTTTGGCTTGTTCGGTGCACGTTCAGTGTAAACATTGAATGAAATGAATTAGAAAGTATCGGGCTAATTCAGAGCGGGAGAGTGTGATCCTAAATTTATATAAATTCACAGAGCACTGCCCTTTACCTAAGATTCCGTTCCAAACCGGTTTTGTTCTTGCCATAGCACCCTTCTAAGAGAAAACTACTTTCTATGTTTGACGAATTCCTTGGTTTTAGAACCGGCAATCATCTTCATACTCAGATTTTTCTTAGTCTCATACTCGTGGAAAATCAAAAGCATCTTTTTTAATTCAGAACACTTCTTTAAAGATCGCCTCAATTCAAACTTCACAGCGGCATATGCGATACTATATCATCCGCGTGCAATAAACTTTAAACGGAGGTCCATTACTACAAAACTAAACGATTTGTTGCATATAACAACAGCTGACAACCTCATTTAACAAAATAAATCATCTATTGTCTATATCATAAAGTTTTTAAAAGTACGCCGCTTGGACAGCAGCTGGTTAGCTGACTTGTCAGGACTGTTGTTTTGTATTCAAGGTCGCCATGTTACAAATGAAATTAAATCTATACTATCAGGCTTTTTGAGTTCAAAAAGTGTGACGAGAAATTCCTAAACTAAAAAAAACTTGGTTAGATTTACAATTTCGTCGCAAAATCACAAAACAAAAGTCAAATAAGTGAATGAGAGTTGCTTGAGTTCGCTGGATATCTTTTTTAATCGGCTTACTAGACCATATAAGAAAAATAAGATCCACCTCATATGAACGACTTCAAGTAAAGGCAAAACCAGCAAAGATTTCTCGGAATGGGAATCAAAAGATTCCTTTTGAAAATTGATATAGTTTTAATAGGTATCTGACAGGTTTTCCAGGAATTTATTTTCTTACTTCCGACAGTAATTCCAGTGTTTTTTTTTCTTATCATGTGCAGCATATAATCCGAATTTCTTTCAACTACCTGTTGTTTTCAGACAATTGGTTAATCTGTATTGCGCGTTAGACACACGTGTATTTGGGTAAACAAAACGCTTGTTTCGACTTAATTGCATCATTGTTCTATTCAAGCAAAAGGGCGAATCTTTTGTCCCATTTTTTTAGATTCTGCCGTTACTTTTGTCATCTGAAACAATACCTGTTCTCGTGGCTTCCTGTTACCGTGTCCCAATTTAGTTCAGCTTTTAAAGTTTTCCAAGCTGTCAAAGAAGACACGTGTGACAGTCTCTATGAAAGAAGAATAAATGTGCCACTTTTCATAGCCGACCTCACCTTCAAGAAAGATGTCTTAGTCTAAATCAAATCCCATCCTTTACAGGTAAAGTTGTAAGGTTTAGTTGCACAGGCAACTTCATGGTCAACTTATCATTTTTGCATAATTTCCAACACTTCAGGTTTTCTTGAATTGTCTCTGAGAATGTATCTTATGATGAGGTCACTACTACGAGTCGACTAAATTCGTACGAAACGGAGATTTCTTCTGTTCCTCGGTACAAATGATACACAAGAATTGCTGATGTATGGGGGTCGTGTATAAACTAGTTTTACTAAGGCTGCTTTTTGAGAAAATCATTGCAACTCGAAACTCCAGTAAGTGGGTCGTTATAACCAGATGATTGTTTTCCAGGAATGAAGTGTGTTTTCGTTTGTCTAACTTCCCATGCGGATTGCTTATTTTTGCAATGTTGACGACTGAGAAGGGCTGGTTACTTAGACTATATCTACTTTCTATTATTTACCTCAAGATTTCTGAAAAAGTGGGTCTTTCGTAATAGATAAATGATTTCCAAGAGTTAGCTATAAGCTCCCTTATCACTGTTTACAAAAACTCAAAGTTTGGATTAAAGTAAGAAGAAATTGTTCAGCTGTCACTAACAGATTGGGCAAAAGAAGTGGGTCTCATCTCACAGCCCGTGGGTTTTAAAAAATGACACTCGAATTTAGTTTGTGCGCAGGGGCGTCAAAGGGGAGTCACACTGTGTCAAATAGAGGGTACTAATCAGATTATCTTGTCGATCTCCACGACGTGTTGAATTTAATATGACAAAAAAATCTTACAAGCAGTAAGGGGGGGGGGGAGGGGTACCCCAATTTCCCTCCCTCCCCTTAACTACGCCTTTGCCGGTATTTCCTTATCCTCCTAGTTTGCCTCCTTGATAGAAATTGGATATGTGGGGCACCTTTGCAAATCAGGGAAGAAAACTTCCTTTCTTTTTAAGATCTTAAAAATATTATCTGTGGCACCTAAAAGTCGCCTACTCAATTTAACAAACAAATATTTTTAACACCGTTTATGTAGATAGATCTTACTGTCCAAATACTTTAACTAAAAAACTTATTTAAAAGGTTTCTCCAATTGAAATCATATACAAGATCATACCTTTAATATAAAACATGAGTTTTACCAAGCTTTGAAAATAAGCTTTGAAAATCTTGCATGAATTTCAAAGAAACAGAATAGGGGTCACCGTGTTCGTCTGGTAGTAGCAGCCTCTTTTACGCGACGCTGTGGTTCACATAACTAACATGGGATCTCCGGGCGTCTCCGTCCTTGGTTCTTCACTCTAGTTTTCTTCGGGTCAGCTCCAATCATCCCGGAACCGTGCGTTTCTTGGCTCTCCCTCTTCCATTTCATTTTCAATTTCCGCATACCTTGTTGGAAAAACGCTAATAGGAGTGCGACGAGTACGTCGTACCCCATTACAAGTACATCTTCATGATAAAGGCATCTTCAGTCATATGATTGGCACACTTTATCGTTGCTGATAGCGTTCAACGTTTTCCGAAGGTTCCTCAACATCTTTATTGCTTTTTAGGGATTCTTGCCCGTTCTTTTATATTGCTACGTTGTTAACCGCAATTGGAAGTTCGGTCTGCAGTCGCATTTGAAACTTCAGAATCATCCAGCTTTCACCACTCGGCGTTTGCCGTTACTTCAACCGTTTACTTATATAAAATTCCCTTGGTTTTCCAAGGTAGCCAATTTCTTTTTTCCCGACAACTCTTTCACTAAATGGGGTTCACTGTTCAACAAGAAATGCAGAATGTGAAGACTTTCAGTTTGGAGGGAGAGCTGATAAGTGATGAACCAAATTCGTCTCTCGAAGTTCCCCTTCCCCGCGTGGTATCATAGAAGAACAAGCAAAGTCTTGGCGATAAAGAGGCGATAAAGAGATGGGGGATTAGCGGGATAAAATAGATGAAGGCTTCAAATTAAGATAGCCCATAGCCTCTACAAGGTCATGTAAATGGTTGGCGCTTTAGTCTTGATTGCTATGCTTTAAAAACCGAAGAGATCTTGCAGTACCTGTAAGAATGCAAGCTAGGAGTTGGCCACGTTTATCATACAGCGATGATACCTTTAGTCATTCCTGTTGTAACCAGCTCCACTAACCTGGTGAGAATGTGTTCCATCTTTGATCTCATTGTCACCATTTCCTCAGTGACAAAACGACTTATCCGGGGACAGAAAAATGTGCCTATCATATTGTTTTAAATTACATACTTTTTCACAAATCTGATTATTACAGGAATGACCAGTGGACATTCTAACAGAGATATTCGTTCCGAATTAAATGGGTTCATTACAACAGGTTTCCAATACTAGTGTAGGTACCCTGTGCTATGTTCGTCATTTTAACATTTAACTCCTGGATGTAATAAGCTTTCAGTTTAACTCCTAAGAATGACACAATTTTCACCTGAGTATCACCATTAATCTTAGATTGCTTCAGTTTACTTTACTTCGCTGTGTGATTTCTCCAGAAAACTTTGGCTAACTTCCATAGCAATCAAATTCTATTTAAAAAACTAATTGTAGGTCGGTCACTAGCATTTTCCGTGCTTTGGGCAATATTTTTGTTTTTTACTTTGAGTTGTTTTGTTTTTAATGGCGAATTCCTTAAGGTTAGTTTCGGTATACGACACGTTACGAAATTCACTTGAGCGAATACGACACGCTACGAATATTCACTCGAACGAGTACGACACGTTACGAATATTCACTCGAACGATACAATATTTGGCAAAGAGGTGATGAGACTCGACAAATCAACTTTTTGGGGCCGCTTCGAGGGACTAGCATCTAATTTTTTTCTTATAATATCACCCGTGAAACAAATATGAAGGTGACGAGAAAAAAAAAAAGATCTCCAAATAAAGAAGCTCTTGATTGTTAAACGAATTCTCCTTGTCAGCACCTTAGGAGATGCATAGAGAACAGTATGGAGAATATGTACACTGATGTTAGGGTGTAAAGGGTTTAAGTGCTAGAGGGGTCATCTTGACAAAATATCACTGCATACAAATTCTCACAATTCCAAACATTATCCAGCAAGCAGGTGACGATGGACAAATTTACCAGCCAAAGAGTTAAATGATTTAAATTCAGACTCTCCTTATTAATTTAGAAGGAAACGTGCAACAGATATTGAGGAGAGTTACGAATGAGATCTCGAGAGTAAAAGAAACTTTGATTATTCATCAGGAGAAGGGAGGACGGCCCTGTTTAACCCTTTAACACCCAGGTGTGATTAACACGTAACTTCTCCCTACAATATCCATACATTATTCAACAAACAAGTAATGAGAATACTCAAACTTATCAGGTTAAATTAAGTTGTTATCTTGGTTTGCCACCTAATTCTCGTACCTGGTTTACAAGAGAAAGTGTCGCAGTTTGAGGAGAGCGTTAAAAATTAAATCTTGGGAGCTACAAGGTCAAGGGTTGAAGGTAGGAGAAAAGGTACAAAGAAGCGCTGGAACTGGGTAAGAAAAGAGAAATCCTGTCCCCTTGTTCCTTAATGCAGACGATTGCAGGAGAAAACACCATTAATTCTCAGAATTTGCCTATAATTCAAAGAAACTGACTCTGAGGATGGAAAGGGAAGAACGGTAAAATGGAAATAACTTGAAAAACGAAAGGAAACGATCAGAAAGAACATTTATTAAGGTGTGAAAATGGTGTGTTGGTCGGTATTATTCGACTCTGTTTACAACCTTCGATGATCCGCTTGGAAAAGTAAATCATGTCAGAGTTCCAGGCAGGCGTACAAAGCTACAAATTCCTCGCAAGAGCTGAAGGATTAACCATAAGGTAATTTAGTATTATCAACTGAGTTGATAACGTAAATTGGCCACCGTAAATAATTAAAACCCTTAAAAAAAAATTTTTTTCTGCTCTTTACGGTGGCCAATTTACGTTATCAACTCAGTTGATAATACCAAATTACCCTGTTATACTCTCCCAACGACGCAGCACCACAGTTTCTCTAGAAACTTACCACCTTTATTCACTACATGTTTGCATAGCTTACTAATCTGTTTGCTTCAAGTTATACTCGAGGTCCCCCAGATTTCTTGCGCAAAAAGATACTAGATGAGCAGAATAGTTTCTTTTATTGATAGATAATATTTTACGCTATATACATTTTAAGCCAAGTAAATAATTACTCCAACAACTCGAATAACACACTAGGTCAAATGCTTGTGTCGTCGTTTCCCTCTCTTTGCAGTCTTTTCCACAAACATAACCTTGCCTACAACACAATGCGGACACTGAATACCTTTGGTCAGGGCGTACTTTGAAAGAGAAGTTTGGCAAAAACTCTATAAATAAATATACGAAATAAACTGAATAAAATCTTGAATCGACCAGCGACAGCTTTTTTTTACAAGCATGAATTTCTGCTACTTCGTCACGTTAACTTAATTCGCCCATTGAAATCTGCATTGCCCTCCACGCAGCCCAGATTGTCTTTTATCTATTACGATTTACCTCAGTACCTATCTACTAACATTAAGTAACATCTGTGAAACTTTTAAATCCCAGACGAGATTGGCAAGTAATTTCCCCTCTAAACTTCAGTACCTTATCCAGAAAAACGACAATGAGAGTAAACAAATAGGTGATTGCTCTCTTGAAGTCATGCCAAAGTCTCTCAAGTAAATTACAATACAATGAATCAAGACAAGAAGGGAAGGTTACTTATCAGATCTTGGGATTTAAAGGGTTCAGGTTTGCCCTGAGATTAACACGTCAATGACGAAGACCAAAGGTTAATTGTTCAGAGTACTACTGCATACATTTCAGATCTCGTAGTGGTTACTAGTAGCCTGAAAGTTTTCGCATCCGTTCATACGCTGACGGATCTCCCTTACACATCTTTATAATCAACTCTTAGGCTCGTGAAAATGCATGCTTGGGTCATTGCTCAAAAACAGCTACGTTTTATCGCGTTTACAGTTATACTAGCGCACAAAATTACCGTTACATATTCCTTATCCTGTTTTAAAACTCAAATCAGCATGCAAAATAGTTGTGGCAATAGCAAATTATTATCAGATAGAGCAAATCTGCTCTAAATACTTTGCTCTCTCACCTATGTGCTTTTCTGTTAATGAACTGAAATAAAACCGGCCAGCTATTTTCAGTTTACAAGATTATCGAAATGAGTATCATTCAGAAATAACACTAAAGTTGATATCATTAGATAATCCTCTCTCTCACCGGGCCAATTTCCTTTAAATCTTTATGAATAATCTTTCACAATGTTTCACAATGTAATACTATTTTGTGACTGCGAACGCCTTGAGTTTCATTGTGGTGTGGCATGTTTAAGTGTACCTGAGCAAATTAGATTTTTATAGGTGCATAGCGTTTAATACAGAAGGTGTCTTCGATGTAATCACGGTTTTAAAGTTCACTGTATACTCATATCCTATAAATTGACAAGGGATATCAATATAAAACAATTTTGATTTGAGTGCTAATTTACTAATACAGCCTTTAATTTTATCTTACGTATTAAAATGCAGTTATTTTATATCGTTATTATATCATTTAACGTGCGCATGGCTTAAGCAAGACTGTTCTGCAGCCCCACTCCCTCCTCCCTCTCCCAAAAATCTAGTCACTTCGCTGAAAACCTCCTAAAAAGGTTCCGCAACTCCTAACTCAGCTGTTCACCAGGCTCGCCGTCTCCACGGTAACGGCTGCAATTTTTGTTATAACTATAAGAAGAACAAGTGGTAGGAATTCGACATAAACACTTCTGATACAGGTGTCCTTTTATAGCGCTCTCCTGAAATATTGAGTCGATTTTGTGAGTGGTACGTTCTCCTGAGCCATCGTCGTTATACGAGTTATTTCTTTTCTTTATGGTATCAAAACAGTGCACAAGAAATACGTGCTGTGTAACTCCGAGATTATGGATGACCCTGGAGTACTACCAAGTCAATTTTACACATATTTATATGGTCAAGTACACAAAAAAATAACTTAGGAATTGAAACGTCCGTCTGATGGGTATTCGTTTGAAGAACAAAAGGGGACTTCATGTAATAATATTTCTAAATAAACGTCTCTTGAATTACTTAAGTAGAACAAGGTTCTTATTGCGTTAATGCAATCTTTTTAAGTAGCGATGATCACCTTATTATATATAGAGCATCTTCTGCGAGGAATTTTGTCTGTGTTTACGTCGTTCTGTGTTCCATTACGGGCGTCCTGTCCGCTGATCCATGTAAGTCCATTGTCGATGTAAGGTCCGAACTTGCGGTGCTGCTTCCCAGTCCAAGCATGTTGTTTGAGAACACCGAGGCCGGGTAGCCGAAACTTTGCTGGTTTACCGTGCAGGGTGGGTAAGACTGCCCCACTTGACACGATGGGTAAGTAGCAACTTGTGGCACACTATACGACGGGTACATATGGCCGTGTGCGTGCTGTGAAAGGAAACTGGAGGGCATTCCACTCATTGAATAAGGAGGTCTGGGGTATGGACTGTATCGCATGTCCATATGCATCGAGCGCGTGCTCTGTATTTTCAGATGGGGCGAGGCCGAGCAAGATACACTCTCGCTTGAATTTGTCGGCAAAATTACAGGTTTGGTGTCTTCAGAGATGTGCAGGCTGGATGGTCGGGAAAAGTCGCTATACTGTTGACTTTGTGTTAGGATCTCCGGCGCAGGTAGTGCCTTTGGTACCGGAGAGGGAGAATGGGTCAGGGTGTTAGAGCAGGTACGACCCTTGTCGACTTGAATCACAGGTTTTATGTCCTCAGTGGATGATGGGATACCTGACAAGGGGCTACCATCAACTGGTGAACCTAGGAAAGCGGCAGACCATCTGTTAGAGAATAATTCAGTGATGTTTATCTTTAAAAGTTTTACGTGTTGCAAAAAGCGACTTGTGCTTTGCAAGTTTAAGTCAACTTTGAACGCTGCTTCTGCTCTAAGAATTTTGTATCAATCTACGAAGGAAAACTGATTTTTACTTGGCTTTTCCTGATTGTATCATATAAAAGTCATTATCTCGGTTGCCTATGTAAAAAATCAGTATCACGTGAGCACGAAAACTTCTTTGCTACAGAAAATTTTCATTTTGACAAAAAAAGCCTCAACGACAGGTTATGAAGAGAGAAATTTCCACAGATCGCATTAAAAAATTCAGCGTCAACATCTATGCTGGTATAATTTCTTGCTTAGTACCTAAGCCACAGGGTACCAAAATGGTTTTACCGATAAGCCGAACTCGAGACGGTATTAATATTGCTCCGTGACTGTTTTAAAGAAGTACAATGAAATTATTCCGTTTCTGGGTCAGTTGATTTTTATCCTCTAATCCTCAAGAAATATCAGTCAATTTCCCGACCTACTTGAGCGAGTTGACGGTTTAATCACAGAAACGACGATTACATTATGAAGTTCGAAAATCTCTCTTTGTTATCTACATTGGAAAAAAATCGGTAAATAAACATAAACTCCATCATTTCAATGAGACAGGGTGGTAACTTGTAGTTCTTTGATTCTTTTGTCTTGGTTTCTTTAGAGCGACCCACTGTTTAAACACGTGCACTATCTCGACAAAATAAATCAGCAAAATAAATCAAAAAGAAAAGGGAAAACAGAGATTTGGACTCGCTGAGCGACGCGACCTTAAACTGTGATCTTAAAGTAGAACAAATTTTGTTTTCTCCGCTAAAAAATCCTGACCTAAAGTTTTCACAACTTCATTAAAACACGTTGTGAAGATGAAAGAGTTATATGTATTTAGTTTCTTTCCAAAACACACTATGAACATAACTAACCATACGTTTTAGATTATTATTGAAGACCCAAGACCTTGCACATCGACAAACCTTTCCGACCTAACAAATGCTGGTAAATACTTAGGATAGAATATTTTTTATGGAAACGCGACGGGTCTATTGTTAGAAGAAAGAGATTATGCAAAGCCTGGATAGCATAAATTGAATATTCTCTTCAAGTGAAACCAGATCACAAAGGTAAGGCGCGGAAAGAACCTATTGAAAGATCCCATCACAACCTCATCAACGAGTTGGTAGGCGGACTTCAAATTTCCGAAAGGATTTGAACAAGGCAATGGTGTAAAAATTTCATTTGTAGTCAATAAACTGCGATATTTCAGCTATTTTCAGCTTCATCCTTTTAATTGTGTGCTGCAGCTGAAATATTAATTATTTTCAAAGCCTCTTTTTTCCGGTAGCTTTGTTTACTCGCTTTCCAGTTCAGCTGTGATTTCGTCAAGTTTTTAAAAGAAAACAATACAAATATCCACGACGGGAAAGTAATAAATGCTATTGCTTCGAGTTCAAAACAGCCGAAAAATATCTCTGGGGTCGGTTTGCGATTCAGTAAAAGTATCGCAAAAAAAAACAACAACAACAAAAAACTACGAAGAATTGTACCTATGACCAAAATTTAAAGTTTTAAAATGCGTAAGCGACCTACACTGGAGGGAGCAAGTTCATTCCACGTGCTATAGTTTGCTATCCAAACAAGTCAAGATCCCTTCAGCTACAATTGCTTCTTAATTTACCGAAGGAGAGAGGATTTCTTTCATCTTCAATGACTTCATTGTGTTCTACATCTGAGTAGCATAATAATAAAAATTCCCTACAAATCCTCAAAACGACCTAGCAACAAATACCTTTGAAAAGGATTGGAGAAAGCCAAACACAACGAAGAGATTATACTTAGTTGGAAGATTTAAATAACTAAAGCTTTTACACATTTAAATGGAACCGCAGATTCGCTTGAGACTAAATGTCTTATTCAAAGAAACAAAAACGAACTTAGTGTTCAATGAAAAGCCCGAGGCGAAACAAGTATTGCGCACAAAAATGAAAGAAAATCCTCTTGAACGTGAAAAAGGTATGAGAACAAAAACAAACTTTCTTTAAATCGACTCAATGCGCTACTGTCCAACGAAAAAACGCAAATAAAGAGGAATTTCCTTAAACGTAAATGCGTCCTTGAGCAAACTTTATCGTGCACATCAATGACTTTTTTAGGTAATGATTAGAAAATATACACTAGGGCGTGAGAATTTTGCTGATAGTTTCTAAGACGGTTTTGGAACTGACAAGCGCTAGGGAAACCAACGAAACATATCGAGTGCGCTGATCTGTAATCGAAACGAAAATTGGGAGGTGATACAGGCACCCAAACCAAATAATAGAAAATTAAGCTTTTCCTTTATGAGTATTGAATAGCTTTTACCATCTAGGCTGTTTTTTTGCGCACGAAATCTAACTTCAACGTGAATAGAAGCGTCGACTAAGATGCCTCGCATTTCACTTTGCTACATCAAAAGCTATAGTAGTTTAGCGACGAAAACAAGTTGAGTGATTTATTACACGGCGTTACTGAGAGACGGATCGCGAATTGACAGCTTTTCAAACAAGAAAGTTAAAAACATATTTCCTGGTCCGTCGGTTTCCTGGTTACCTGGTGTTATAGGCGATGTTTGAGACACTAATTGCAAACAGCACCCATCTCAATGTGTCGCGAGTTGATCCACTGCATCTAGAAAGCCGGCAATGTTTGATTTACTATTTTGCTATTATTATTTTCGTTTTTTAAATGAGCGTGCGATCATGATCTAACTTTTTCATAAGCCCTCTCTATTATAGACTACCAGGAAAATTAAAGCTCACTTCAAGAATATTTATGAAAAAGATAAGCTATAGTGTTTTGATGCTTAAACTTGAATTGAAATTATGCAAGGGATAAATAAACGTCTTTTAAAAATTAAAACTATTGGCCACAGAGCTAAGTAGTTTGTTACAACAGTTAAATTCTTCATATGCACCTGCGAGTAGGACAGATTTAGAATTCATTTAAGGGGGCGGATTGGTGTTTTTCATTATGAGCGACAACACTTCTATTGTTCCCTTTCGAAAGCTTTAGAAAACACTTTTAATGGGTGGAACTTTTTATTCAAGTAAAAGGTTGTATAAAAAATATAGTGTAATTTAGTTTGTCATTCGATACGAGAAAGCTGAACACCTTGCTTTCGACTGTGGTTTCATTAAAAACAATCAGTTTTTCGCCTTGATTACATAAACACATCCAGACGGAAACTGAAGAAAGCATCATAGATTTCGCACGTTTGGTCTTCATTAAGACTTCTCGTAAAATCGTCATATTTCACTGCAAATTTGCTCAACGTTTCTGACAGAAAAATGAAAGCCACTCATAAAATTGTTTTGTGTGTTTTTGCCAGTTACATCAAAATTGTGCACAGAGAAAAAACTTCTGTTTCTAATAAGCTAATGAGCACCAATACTGAACCTGCATTTTAACAACGCGTGCGAAACAGGTTCGTCTGGCAAACAATAGAAGTACATTTTAAAGTATAGGGTCTAAAATTTTTCGTTTACTGGTAGCTAAATCTGTCATAATATTTCCTACATGGCTCTAAGAATATGCACACTCTTCTAAAAGAGCTGATTTTTGCTTCGTGCGTTGGTACGTTTGAGGAGAGGCGGGAAAACTCGGTCAGCAACTGTAAATGTATCCTCGAGCTTCCAACAAAAGATAGAATTATCACCCACTTTTACCCAGCTTAACTTAATAAGTTCAGGACTACCAGCACGAAATCAAGACAACAAGAGTTTGAAATGAACCATTCATTCATCCTTGTTCATCGTTACCCCTAGGCACCTCTACGATTCATAATCAAAGCTGATTGTTTCAAGAGCCGACGAACATTCGCACCTCGAGTGAGCAGTCTAAAGAGGAGCAGAATTAAAAACTTCCAATATTTCACACTTTGGGAAGCAAACAATGGCACCAAACTTCATACACAAACAGAAATACGGAAATGAAATATTCTCTGACGCTAAAGAAAAGCAAAATGATAAAAATTTCAATCACACTGAACTGAGACACGCCCAACTCTTCCGCGGATATATTTTTTCTTTAGCTGTGATTACTGTATCTTCCGTAATATCTCCATTTCATAGGCCTTACGATTATACCTGTTATATGAAAACCTAGGTAAACACTCACACCAAATTCAGAGTTACCAAGAAACAAAACGCCTGTAGTCCTATGTCACTTTAACATATCGCACTTTTAGTGCTGAATTCAGTGAAATATTTACGGCCATGGCGAAAATTATATTAAAAGGCTCGCAAAATTGAATCGTCGAGAATGTGTTGACGTTCCTACGCTATGTCACTTTGAGCGCTTTCCTTCGCAGTTAGCAGTAGAATGTTGCTTTTTTTATTTACTACAATGAAACGAAAGGCCAAAGCTAATCGAAAGAGGGATCTTAATTTGGATCCTTTCACATAATGTTTAAATCACTGCTGTAAAAAGCTAAATTATTTTGGAAGCGTTTGTCTATCCTGAAGAGCAAAAACCGTCGACGTTGGTGTAATTATCCTCTTTCCTGTTAGCAATGTGAAAATAGGTTTCTATACTGATATGCTGAAAAAACTAGTTTCAAAAAGCTTAAATAGAAAACACAGCACTGAAAGACAAAGAGAGTTAGACAGCCCTGCTTTTCTTTCCACCGAAACTAAGTGGAAGCTTCTAATTATGATGAAAAGGAGTATACAATTGAGACTTGAATCAATGAGAGAGCTTTCTACAAACCCAGAAGAAAAAAGGTTTATTCGGAAAGAACCAACAAAAAGACATCAGAATTAAATCAATTGCTCATAAACCAGCCGTATTTCTTAGCCAAACAGTACAAAAACGTTTTTCCTGATGAATAAACGAAGGAGGAATTTTTAAATGAAATTGTCCCGTTTAGGAGTTTATCTTGGCAGCAGCTGTGACAATTCTCTTGAGATTAATCCAAATCTTTCTTTAGTTCGTTTTATCTCTACTTTGAAAGAATCGCAATGAATGAAGACGATCTTTGACTCCAAAACTCGAAATATCAATGTAAATCCTGACTACCTAGTCATGGATCCAAGGTTACGCAGAGCACTGGCGTTAAAAGGGAACTTTTAGATGATACTAAGTCCAGATATAAAATAATTTCGGAACAAACTTGGCAATAAAACCATTAGCCATTTAAAGCCTGGAATTCTTTAACAAAAAGTAAGATTCTGAGAGTTAAACCTAACTGAGCAAGTTAATTATAAGATCTTGAATGGCGCAGAAGTTGTCCCATTGCGGTAAGCGGCACATTTCTTTTGAGCGAACTCGCTATTCAAAGAAGGCGGTGTCGTAAAACGAATTAAACTCACCGGTGTGAATTTCGTTTGAAGAACCAGGAACGCCGGGTTCTTTGCTATCTTCGTCCTCGTCGCTGTTATTAACATCGTCTTCTTCGTTTAGGGAATGCTCTGGGTTGCTGCGTTGCCTTCAAAATGAATATAGAGGTGATAAGACAAGTGTGAAAATCGCGCACGCAGGATATTCATTGTGGCTTGTTCGCGGCTTTGTGTGTCAAAACAGTTGTTTTCTCATGTTTCTTTGTACCAAAAATTTGAGGCCTTCGCCTTGGGTATTAACTACTTGTACCCAAGGGGTCAGCGTTTAAGTGAAACAGATTAACATGACCCTAGGACCATGGTGAAAATGAAATTCAAATAGATCGGTGTCATACAACAGGGTACAGTGAGTTGTACCTTCGCTCCAAACGCCTTCGATGACCTGCTCCGTGTTCTCGGAAACCTTTCGCAAAAGGGTTGTTGTCGATTTTCAACTTGGTTATCTATTAGGGAAAAAATATATCACAGTCGTGAGTTTAGTAGAATGAATTCCTATACTTTTCTTTTCCCCAGAGCTGTGTTACCAAAAGACCAGGGATAACTTAAGCGGCACATTTCTTTCTTCTTTCTTCTTCTACTTCTCCAAGACATTACAAAAGAAAAATATTGGAGAACAACGAGGAGAGATAAATTTAAGCTCTTTTAATCTAGCAATTTTCATTCAAAGCTTATTCAAAAGACACGCCAACCTTGCCAATTTGGCGTTCAAATTGGAACATTGTTAAAACTTCGGATAGCGCTAACCTACAGTAGATATTACCGTTAGATGTATCGCTTCAAGTAGGAAGAAAATCGAAGTGTAAAATAAATAAAGTTCTTGACTTTTAACGAATTTTAGAATACACTCAAATCTTTGTCAAAGGGACCCTCTTATAACTGTATTTTTATGAACTTATTACTTTTTGTATGAGTGAAAATAAACTTGATATGGAAAGATCGGCCATTCTTCCAATGAACCGATAACGATTCGACAACAAAGCTCAAACAGCTCCTTGAATGAAAGCGCTAATACTCGAAACTCCCTCTTAAGCCAAATCAAATTTCACGAACACAAAACCTCTTGAAAAAAGGGACAACGATTTGAAATTCAACCCAAGCGGTGAAAGCAATCGCTGACTTTACACTGGACTGACACAAACCTTCTCATTTTGATAAGCCGTCACTCCGATAAATGCCGTCTCAGGAAATGAAAAAGTCTTAAAATTGCTGTAGGGATGTTTGTAAGTATCATCCGCTCTTACAACATGGATTCTTGGTTGGTATTTGTGCATCGAGTTTAGGATTGTCTGTGGGATAGAAAAGCGAGTAAACAGTAAGTAACTAAAGAGATAAATCGGCCATCAACCACAATCAACAAACAAAAATAATTACAGATGTGACGGCAATGTATGAAAAAACGAATAAAGAGGCTTGATTTCAAAGGCTTAAAAGGAACTTACATAGCCGTATTTGTCTGCGATGTTGTTCGTCAATTTCATCTTGTGAAATGAAATGGTTTTCTGCATCCATTGCGCTCCAGTACTTGGTGAATCCGGATGCATGTAGAGAGGTTTAGGCATCTCAGGGTCGGCTTTGCCAGCCACCATCCAGCGACAATTGTGGAACTTGTATCGGCAGTCATCTGCGGGGACAATGTCCATGAGAAAGAAATATTTTGCCCGAGGGTCCAGGCCAGTCACGCGCACCTTCACTGGCGGAAACATACGCCTGTTGACAGAAGACAAAAATATTAGGACACGAACGTTTCAAATTTACATGGGCGATGAAATCGGCGACGGTTCTTGGCCGGCTTAAAAGTGTTACACCTCAAGGAGTGAAATGTGTTCAACGGGATTGTTTAGCTTTTTCGCAGACAAAATTGTCTGTTTAATTTGGAACCAATTTGGTATTTGCAACGCATCGAGACCTCCAGGCGTTTAAATCGACACAATTCCTCGCTGCGAAATTCCAAGACTACATAAACCGGACATTTGCTGGCCAAAAGTGAAAGCGTTGTACCTTCCTGCTTTGGTTATAACCATTTCTGTTTTCTCCTCGTAAAAACTCTGCCATAGATCCTTATTTTCTAAGTTGACATCGATACTCTCATGTTCCGAATCGTGAACTGGCATATGAACTTGTTGCGGAGGACCAGGAATAGCACTTGAGCCGAAGTGAGAAGGTTGTTTTGCTATTTGCGGTGGATGGTACGGAGAATATGAAAACGGACCGTTCGAGTTTAAATTGTTCGAAATCGACGAGCTACTTCCTGGCACGCCAGGGATGAATTGTGAGCAGCCTTCAAGCAAAGAACTGACGCGAAAATTCCTCATCCTCGCTGGGTAGAACGGATAGTATGCCATACTCTCACTCGCTGTTACTACTCCTCTCTCACGCTCTCTGAGCTTGAACTCGTGTATTATTGATGAAGGTTTATTCCAGCTGCGTCGGAACAAGGTAAGATGTCATAAGAACTAATGAACCCCGCCACATGATTGGTTGAGTGTTTTGCAGCGACCAATCAGAAGCGGCGAGATTAATGCTTGACATGTGTAATTGACATGTAATCCATTGAGGAGGTGATATTTTTGTGTTCTTTTCTGAAAGAATTAGCACCTTTTTCATGTTCCTTGTCACATATTCTAATGTCAGCCAGTAGATTTCGTCGCCTAACCGATCGCCAGCTATGTCACAATGTTTTTATTATAGAAACGTTTCTTCCTGTTTCTGAAAAGCGCGCACATTCATGTCGCCAACGCCAAATAGTTTCTAAAGATCGTGTCCAGGAAACGGATTCCTGGTATGCGGTTAGAAAAAAGCAGGCATACATTCCAGATTTATTCTGAAATCTCCACTAGAAGCTGGGTGTGTGCTTTGCGTATTAAATCGTGCAGGAATTGAAATCTGGCTTCCGGCGGATCAAAACAATCCTGATTAGATAGCTTTGAAATTGTCACCAAAGCCGACAGGTTGGCGCCATTTCTGTTTCCAAAATCGCACCTAGATTTATGAAATCGTCATAACGAAAGGTTGTAAACTAAAACCTACGGAAGACTGTCAGACTAAAAAGTTACTAAGCAGAAATCTACAATTCCCAAGACAATAAACTTAATGACTTGCGGCAAGAATCATGTGACTGGTAACAGATGACTACCTGGTCAATTTCAGCAGGTTATGCGGTATTTGGGCGGGTGTACTGAATCATAAAGCGCTCTAGGTTGTTCTTTGCGATTCGCTTGGCTCGTAAAAAGTCCTTAATTACTGCCTTTGTTTATTGCGTGTCTCTTTCACGCGAATCGCATCAATCGTAATGTGTCTTAGCACTATAGCCTACTCTAGTGTGTTAAAGAGCGCGCAAATTCTCTAAACAGTCAAACAATTTCAAACGGATAATTGGTAGTTCTTTGTGCGCGCTCTCTTTTTAGCTGTTCGCCGTGTGGGACTCGATTAAGTCTTTCTGTCTTTGTTCATCAAAGAGCTCGCTGTTATTGAAGTGTATTGACTCATCTAATTAGCACATGGCTCGAGCTAGATCTGAATATGGCAAGCTATTATCAATAAAAAAACTATTATAAAAGTCCTACAGAAGCAGGTCTTAATATCCCTTATCAAGTCGGACTATTTTGCTCTCAATGACTTGCCCATTGCAGAAGTATTTGTTGAACAAAAGTCAGCCAAAACAGAAGTAAACTCTGTCGAACCCTCTTGAAATTAATACTGTGGGGATAAAATGTTTAAATTTTTATGACTTACGACCAAACAGCTGTGAATAAAAAAACACCGTGGCCACAAAAATTCCAGATATTACCAAAATAAGACGAATAACAATAGTTTTATTCCAGTCATTTTTCTTTTTATTTTGAAAAAACCTGTCTATGTTTTGAGTTTTTCCTCACTGAACTTGTGAAAATAGAAGCTTCCGATTCTTTTGAGTGAAATGCAAACATGGAACAAGATTGTCGCTTTGCAAAAATTTTCCTTGACACGTCTATTAATTTTAACGTTGAAATTTTGCGCGTATTAGATGTGTTCTGTGCGAAAAAACTCTCTACTTCGCGCGCTTGGATGATGTCCATATGAACTTGTTTATCATCTCAGAGAAAGGAAATAAGGTGAGACTTCGCTGGCTATCCGAGACATATCAACTGCGACCACGTCCTTAGAGAGAATGAATACATTTCCTACGTGGAATTAATTTTAATAACAAAACAAAGCCGCGAAGTTTCTCTTCTGTGTTTGCAGGACCGCAACCTAGGATCCGGTGCAATGCTTCCAGTTCTAAACAGTTGAGGAAATTGAAAAATGTCTGAAAAGAGGCCCGCCTTTAGCAGCCACGGGTTTTACACGCGTTTGTCAGCAAACGGATGTGAATTATTCCTGGTGTTATGCCAACGCAAAAGCGCCAGGCCACAAAAGCTTGCTCTCGCATCCATAGTGAATTAGTAACTGGAACTAAAGCGATAATCCGTTCCAACTCCTGGCAGGTGAAACCCAATGATCAATTATAAATGAACCTCTTTCACAAGAGCTCTTGAAAAAAGGGCCTTAATGCACTTAAAATTCCTGCGACTTAGCTTTACTGTCATATGCATATATACCGCTAAAAAATACTTCAGAAAGTTACTTTATATCCACTCCTTAAGATTTATTATTTCAACCATTCTTGCAGTAAATTAAACTTTTTCGATCTATAGATCTGCAGTACAAACACAACTGATGGAAGGTGTCGGCTATTTTGGCACCACACCATGCTTCTTCCATTCATCCCAAATGTACTCTGACACGGTCAAGTAAACACTAAAAAAATTAATTTACTTCAGCTTTAAACATTGAAAATTTAAAGCTGGATAATGCTGAATGTCTCTAACAAATTAAAGGTGATATGTAAAAATTGTCGGCTATTTCTCTCGACCGCTTACGAGCCAGCCCCTAAGAACGCATCGCACTTAATTGGGTCTTATCCAATTTGACTTGCTGGTAAAAAAAAAAAATGTTCAGGAAAATAGAAGATCGATGAGAATTCTCTGGACATCTTCCAACACGTGTATTGTGGTGTTTGTACAGAAGATTAAACAGTTTTAAGCTGTTGGTTTCAATTCAATGCACGTGCTTAACTGGTATGGCAGCGTGTGGGCGGTTAGAAGTGTATCATGAAGTTTAAGGCACTGGAAGTTGTTAATTGCGGACAATGTTTTCCCATCACTTCACTGTGGTTACGCTGCTCTCTCAAACTTAATTTCCCTCCTATTAGTTTGAGACAATCCAGGTGTTTCGAAAAAATTTGTGATTTAATACGAGACCAACCGGACGCCAATTTCTTTTAATAGATATTGATGATGATGAGATCTTTAAATTTCACTTGATGTACAATTGGTTTCCATATCACCCTGAATGTTTGCTATCAATGCCAACCTCAACTGACAATGAGTCATTCTGAAGTGCCAAAATTTGCAAAAAACCTGAAATTTTCAATTATACTGCCAGCAAGGTCTTACTTCAGCTCTACAGGTGGGAAAAGTAAATCCTTTTCATTTACCTGTTTTTTACGCTTTGTCAACCACATTGACAGTTTCTAGAATTCATTCAATTCACCAAGGGAGCTTCCTTGTTGATACGTTGATACAAGTGACTTTAGAGATAGCTTTCCTTACTGACTTTAGCCATCAGTGCTAAAACTTGCTGTTAAACAGAATGAGTTTGTTCAAATCATTTTATTTCCTAAACTCACTTATTCGTAAAATCTCGATACGGAGCTAAGAATCTAATGTTGATTAAAGCCGAATCCTGCCGTACAACTTTCCATTAATAATGCTTCCGTTTTTAAAATAACGTTGTTTTAGTCCATCAGATCTTCTCTTACGTTTCTTAAGCCAGAACATGCCTACAATTGAGTATTTACTTATTTCATTCCCTGAGTCTTTTGTTCCTTCCGGCACAAACAGCATCCATCCACACTCAAGTTTCTGCCAAAATTTCGACTCCTTTCTTAAGAGGGCGTGCTCTAACCGGGTGCTTAATAGGTATATTTTCACCTATCACTTGCCGCTACCGTTTAACTCTTCTTCATATATCTATACATTCCTTCAATCTATCGAGGAAAAGTTTTCCCGAGCTCGTATTTGGTTCTGATCGTGTCGAAGACCAAGTTTCTTGAAAGTGAGAGTTTTTTTGTGATATCGCGAGGGAGAACGTATCAAATCGTTCAGTTCTAGCATCACGTAGGGTCAATGCTCAGAAAATTTTCAGGGAAAATATTCAGAGCCTTTCTTTTAGCCCTTCCTTGCATGTTTTTATAGAATAAGTACGATATTGTACCTGGAAAAAGACAGAAACGATTCATTCGAAGTGATCACAAGACGAAAATTTTCCAAGAAAAGTTATCGGCCGGGAAAAGTGAAGAAAAAATAAATCCCTCCTTGTTTCGTTTTCAACATAAGGAAATGTCCAAGAGGAACCCAAAAAGTAATCCCCACCTAAAGAGATCGAATCTGGTAGTAGCTCTACTAATCTTCAACCGCTAAGAGATAACATATCTAAAAGACAGAGAAGTTGACCTCCTTCGCCACCGTTGCACGGGCGAGTCACGCAACACTCTCCCTTCTCAGCAAACTCACGCACACACCCACACGCGCTCTCGTGTTGCCACGCGAATCCAAATAAGAGTCGAGAAGGAGATAACAGACTAATAAAGTATGATTTAAGTCTAGCGATGATATCGCTCTTAAAACTCTCCTTCTGTTTTATTACAATGAGGGCGTTTTTTTTCGTTCACAGCTTTTGGTATAAGGGCTTCGTCTTGAACACTGTATGTGAGAACAAAACGTGATTTGCAGCCCTCCAGGCGATCAAGGTCGATATCGTGTGATAAAGCAAGAGGTTCTCATACGCGGCTCTATCAAAATAGTATAGTTTAAAGAGATACAATACTTGTTTACACATCGGATTAGCCCGAAAATATCGCAGTTTTTAATAAGAAATTGTTTGATTTTGAAGTACTGTAATAGCCCTTCCTTTCATTGCTGGCACTTCTCCGAGCTATTTCCTACTATTCCCATCAATTTTGGCATGGGTATACGTTAAAAATTTTACTTTATCACGCAGAAAATAATTTATCATTTATTTTTATTTACTCTTTTTTTTCCTTTTCAATATTCTCAAACATCAAATGAAAACTTGCATTTTATTTTTCTTCAGTGTCTGTTCCAAACTATATCCTTTTTTAAGACAAGCCAACTTTTGTGTAAATCCAAGCTGAATGCATCACAAAAAGGTAAAACTTTGACCCACCCACCTACTGGTCTTTGAGTTTTAATCAAACACTTTTTATAAGCTCTTTGTTTATTTGAACACGTTTGGAAGAAGCAATTACCACTGGCTAACGTCCAGGGAGGAAAAATTGTTCATACACGAAACAGTTTTCCGGTCAACAGCTTTTCAAGTATATTCTTCTTCGGAACAAAAACTATTCGACCTAATGCCTAATCTGGTGAAGTTCCGTAAATTCATTTACCAGTGCATAATTATCAGTCTGGTATCAATGTCTGGCTGTCTCGAGTGAGTATTTTTCAAAAGCACCGCTATTCATCGATATCCCGGAAAAATGATCGTGGTTGGCTCAAAGCAAAGCCGACGACTTTTTAGATCGAACAAAGGGGAAAGGCTTAGAATGAAACGAGCCATTCATCCTAAGAGTCATTGAGACTCTCTTCATAACAGCTGAGTGGTTGGCTTACGAGTGTGAATTGGACAAAGCGTCTACACCACTCACTTTTTACATGCATCCTCAACAAATAACATCCTACCTTATTCCAGGTCATTTTGTACCGGGGAAGGTGTAATGGCTTCCACTAGTCGTCTTTAAAGTAAGGTACATTTGGCGAATTCATCGTGTTACCCGCCGCAAACCCTCTGCGACAAATTTTCGGCTTAGCATCACAGACAGAAATTTCACACTTCTATGTCGAGAAAATTAGCCTCATTTGATTGGCTTACTCGCTCACTCGTACCATCGTTACTAAGTTACTGATGTAAAGAAGCCGGTGTTCTTTGCTTCAACTCCAGATCATAGATCACCATAAAAAAGAAATAAAAACAAACTCAAGGTAAAAAAGTTTAAGATAAGAAAAACCAAGTAAACAACCAGAGCAACTGATTTAATTTGTCAGGTAAATACACACGTTTTTGTTTACAATTTTAGCTCCGTTACTCAAACACTTTTAAGGTGGCGTTCAGTGTAGTTGAACCCGACTCCGAAATTGTTTGGTTTTTTTTCTCTCCTACAGTGTCGAGCAATTGAACGCTGATAAAAAAAAGTCAAATACGGTCACACAGAGACTGAATAGCTTCCTTGATTTTTTGGGTTGGCGCACCATGTCAAATCACAGGTGCATATCAGTGGATATGGCATGCAGATTTATTGAATGACTTGGGTCCTCAATCTTGCATATGTTGAGGCACGATTAAGATTTTCTGTTACGGACACGTCTTTCGTACTCAGAGTTGATAACCACTCAGCAGTTAATGCAATTTTTCCCAGTAAAGGACCAAACCTTTCACTTTACGAACGTTAAAAGAATAGATCCACCGGTTACGCACACAATTAAACATGGAATGACTGCGGGTAGGCAAATTTGAACAGGTATCAATTTAGATGGTTACATATGTCTCGAAAGACACGTGGATGTGATGCTTGTTGTCTCGATAGCGAGAAATTTAACCCCAAAACTACTCAAGAGCTGCCGTTTGGAATTCTCGCGATTCTTGACACTTCTATCGATCAGGGCGCGGCGGGTGAGAGTCGGATTTATTTCCTTCAAAGACGGTAAATTTTATGATAACTTATATTCAGTACAAAACGCTCGCTTCGTTTTAATGCAAAAATGGTTTGAAACTCTCTGGAGATTCGGTAGAAGTGAAGCAAGGTATTTCATGACGGCGACAATTTCATCGCCACACACATCTTGCAGATATCAAATTTTGTTGCCATGCCTGTGTAAAGCACCATGCAAAATATCTTTTGTTTTATTTTCATTAAAGTTTGATGAGGTTTCACAATAAGTTGTAATGACCAATCATTACAGGTGGCTATATGCAGCCGATGGTGGCTTCGAGAACAAATTGGCACCGGCTTAAACTTGTCAGCAAGTCCAATTGAAAACCATAGTGAGCGTGTGGCAAAAATTATTGAAAATTTTTTTCTTCCCCTGTCTCGTAAAATAAGACCTAAAAAATTTCCTTGACATCTCATTTTAGCTTACATCTCTTTAAAATGTTCCGAAAAGGAAAAAAAATGTTATACTATTCAATAATACAACAGACGATGATTTAATATCATAGCTGTTTTGTTCTCAGGCTTTTCACACCATCGGCTTAAAAGCTTTTATGTTCATTGGAGTTTTTTAGCTAAAAACAGGTTTTTTAATATTAGTGCGATTAAACTAAGCTGTTGTGGTCGACTCAAAGGGGAAAATGAACTCTATTTAAATACAACCGAACAGGATTAACAAGCTTCCGTTCAGATGTTGAAATTCTCGCGAACATCTAGAAAGCCCCTCCTCCAGGGTAATATTCAAACGTTTTAAGTCGCTTTTTTAATTTTCTTGAAACTGAAAGATTATCAACATATCTGCTACTAATAAAGCCCAGTATCTTCAGAAAAGAATAGGCAAATCAACTTTAGAAAACAGCCGCGAAAACAATAGCGGTATCCCACACTTAAAATTCTCCTGATGAACCTCTATTGTATGTTCCCATGGACTGCTAATACAAAATTGTTTTAATAGACTGAAGAGGTAAAGAGGGAGTTATATCTCTGATCGACAAGCGAGAATGTGGGCAGTTCCTAAAGCCGTTTGAATTCCAAACTTGTCAACTTGTTGTGACAATATTTGCTTGTGGGTAGTTGAAAAGTGATTGTTTCCTCGAATTGTGAATAAATCACAACCGCCCCTTTCCATCATCTGCAGGTCGTAATTATCACCGCACCGAACTAATATTTACCATACTCAGTACAGACGGGACTTATTGGATGTTTTGAACAAAATTCAGAGGCTTACGAATCGTTTTGAAGATGAATTATTCATTTCAGTTCATATATAGCCTGCGTGGCCATCGATCGAAGGGAGAAGGCGGGGGGAAGTTGATTGATTCAAGAGGGAGGTATATTCCTGAAGTTGGGTGCGACTTGCGAAGACAGCGCATCGTGGACGAAGTAACTTCCCCCTCCTAAAAAAAAAAACAAAAAAAAAAACAAAAACAAAAAACTTCCCCCTCCTTCCCCTATCCTCCCCTCCGCTAGCCAAGCGGGATATTTCAATGAAAATCTACCGTAAAACATGAATTTTTCAAGCGAATTAACCAAGTACCCCATTTGTAGCACTGTCTAGTGAGGCGTAAGGTATTGAATTGTGTTGATAAGAAAGAAAGTTTGATCGATGTCATCGTAAAGATTTGGGCTCTATCCCGAGCAGTGCTCTCTCACGATAAGTTGGATCCCGTTGCAGTAAAAAAAAAAAAATACAGATATAGCTTGACGCAAAGTCTCCGGCCATATGACTGAAGTAACTAGTTCTCAGTTAGCTAAAAGTGTGACATAAAATGCTCAACAACGAGCTATGAGTATGTAACATGAGTTTTAAGGTTCTGCTTACAGTCGGAATATGTGGATCGGTGGTAAATCACTTTCAGTTAATAAAAAAATAGCATTTCAAACAGTAATTATAGTAATAATAACAATAATAACGGGAACGGAAACATTCCACGAAGTGCGCGGCTCTTTTCTCCACCATTTCCAAGTAGAATTGGAATTTAGAATGTTGGTTTTTGTGAAGGGAGGAAAATAAGTACCAGAAGGAAAACAGTCGGAGCAAGGACGGGAACCAACAACAAACTCAACCCACATGTGACGTCAGCTCTGGGAATCGAACTCAGGCCACAGCGGTGGGAATCGAACCCAGGCCACCCTCTCACTACTGTAGGAATGAAAACACAGGTTGAAAACTTCAAGAAATGGAAAAATAGTTTGGTTTATTTTTCCATTGATTATCTAGTTTGAGGCGTTGACCAGACACGCTTGATTCTTTTTACCCTGGGCTTCAAAGCGAAGAAGTCGATTAAGGAAGGGCAAATTGTCACACTTCCTGCTCACAGACATAATCTCAAGAAGACAAAGCATTTTAACTCAGAAATGACTGTTTAATATCATTTACAACTTCACTGTACATGTTTCTAGTTGTTATTATTTATATCATGGTCATTCCTTTCACCTTGTACAGTTTAACACTAGTTCACTACCTGGGTACCCTGTTTTCCAATTTAACCCTTCACTCCCACGAGTAAGTGATGAGTCGTTCTTCCTTAAAATATCAAAACATCATTATACAGGAAAGTGATGGAAAGCAGACTTATATTTCACTTGAGGGATAAAGTTAGACTAAAGCCAAATTCTCAAAGGTTGAATTAAAAAGATATATGGAGGACAGTGGGGAGAATCGATACTTAAATCTGGGAAGTGAAAAATCGTGGGAGTGAAAGGAGCGAAACATGGAGGAATATATGAACTTCTCCTGCAGGCATAAGCGGGGGTACTCTCTGTGATAACCTAGGGTGTGTCTCTTCACTACGTTCCTAATCGTCACATAGATTCATTATATTACAACACTATAATAAATTAATACTGTCTTCACAATATTTAACACATTATACAAATAAATAAAGATCAACTTTTTGAAATACAGCAACACATCTTATGGCGCATAGGAGTCAAACCACAAACTACTGATTAATTCACAATAGAAGCATTTACATGGCTTAGGAGTCCTGTGATTTTCTTCGAGAAATTCGATGACTTTCACCTCAAACGAACAATTGAGCCTGGAATGTAATTATTCAACTACACTAGTTGCTATCACTGCAAATCGTTACAGTGCACAAAAGTTCTTCTGACATAACAGGGCAAGTTTTAATTTAGTACCGACAGTATTCCGGGATTTATTTCTTTGCTTTTGTTTTAGTTCGTTTTGTGATTAGTTCAGAAAACTCGTGCTGCTCTCTCAACCAATCAGATCAAAACTCAAACAAATCGCGACTTGGTCACTTGCGTTTTCCCGCGCTTCAGGCAGTTTGCTCTTCTTTACTTCGCGTTCTCATTCCCTCTTAACGATACTTTCCTTCCTTTGATTGACAGCTGTCATTACTCTGGTTTTGATTATACGACACTCAATCGAAATGCGCTTTATAAGTGACCCAAAAACGTACTATTTTAGCTAGCACGTGACAGAAACCAGTTTAAGGGAGTTCTGACCGACACATGATCGGAGATATAATCTGATTGCTGCATTCAAACGAAAAAGGAAAACAATACAATTTTTGTTCGGCTAAAATTATTTGGCATGACACTCTCAACCTGCTGATCAAAGCAAGTCTGGAATCATTAAAAAATCATAACGTAAATACTTTTCAATATATACTCTTAGAACTTAATATAATAAATACATTAATTATTTACAATATCATTTTCTTGTATGCCACAATGTGCTCTTTTTTTAAGACATTGACAACTGAAAAAGGCCAGCTCTATTTCTTAACAAATGAAAATGATTACGCACCAGTGTTTAACGATTATTTTTTCAGATCATCAAGATTTTTGTTTCGATTGCTTAGAAATTATGTTCAAGTTAAAATTTCAAGGAACATCTATAACAAATTCTCTCTTGCAAGATATATTAATGTACCTGGATTTATAAATTCACACTTAGAACAAAAAAAAAAAAAAGAAGAAAATGGACGACGAATGTTCGACGCTATTCGATTAAGTTAAATTTCTTCCTTATTACAAGACAGTCAAGTCTGGACATAGATAAACTATAATAACGGCATATGTGCTGCAATAATATTACACTATAAGTAAAAATACATGTCTATGTATGGACCAGCCAGATAATTGACAGCTAAATAACATAACATAATATTCATTGGTTACTCTTTCATTCTTTGTTAATCAATAATTATTTCGTGGTTACAACTTTGCTATTCTAAATCGCCGACATCTCTTACAGGTTGACTGTTAAACACAGGGTAAAACAGCATACACTAACACAAAACACACGAAGGGAAACACCCCTGAAAATATGTGCCTTTGTTCAATGAAAATCCTAAATAAAACGGTTTTTTAAAAATCTGAGTTAGTGTCCCATGAATAGAGGGTTTCACTACACTTTCTCAACAACGCAGAAATGTTTACTTACACACAGTTTTATCTAAATAACCCAAAGTTTACGATATAGACAGGAGGAAGCGTGAAATCTCAAAACAATTTCAGAAGCTCAATGCCAGTCAGGCCAAGAAAGTAAGTGTCACAAACTCAGTGTTATGTAAGCATAACAATGGTTGCCAGTCTCCCATTCGAGATGGCAAAACTAGTTCGCTACTTACAAGGGTGGCCTGGGACTCGAACCACGGACTTTGAGGCATCGGTTCAACTCACTAGAAAAAGGAAGCCGAACATGTTCAAACGGACACCCTTTTTTCGAGAGACCTGGCTGAAACGTAAGTCACGTGGTATGTCAAACATGTGTCTCAGACGTGAGACACTTGAGGAGAAGCCCTGAGATCTTCGCAAAACCGCGCACACAAATGAAAATGATCTCTGTATATATGTACAATCCCTCTCTTAAATGCAATCCTCTACAAGTTACTGACTTTAAGAGTAATTTTCCTCAACTACTGTTCATTAAACTTACTCACCGACCGCCCCTTAGTCTGTCTAAAGGAAGAGTAATTGAACGATCCTGATATTGTCGAGCTATCCTTATCAGATTCAAACGAAGGTTTGTCTGAAATTGACCGTTTTAGCCTGTGTCTTGTCTTAGACACACGCGAGGGAAGGCCAAAACAACCGCGCCTAAGGATCAAACGAGAATTTCCCACTGCAGGCCTTGAAATAGTTTGTGTAGTGAGCGCAGTCAAATGAGCTGCGTAACCGTCTTTTAGGAACTGAAAACAAAGAAAGAGATACTTTGTTGACATAATAAAACCCTTCAGACTTGGGCGAGAGGAATCAGCTGCCATTTTTAGGTGCAATGTTAATATTGAAGGCATGCAAACTTGTTATTCCAAATGGATGCGAGAACTTCCTAACGCTTGAGATCTCCCCTGGTACTTAGGGCAAATAAATCCTGCTGTGCGCGGGAGGAGGTTTAGAGAGCAAAAACTGAAAGGTGCGCGAGTAGACCAAGAGGAATCTATCAAACTAATACCTCTCTGTCGACAAGAAACCTTTTTCATTCGCGCGCGTTTAAACTCGAACCTCAGATAATCACCTTGGCACCGGCTGTGCAGTTCAATCTAGATGAACGAACGAAAACTTTTCTGTGTGCTGCAAGGCACTCAACAGAGCCGAAAAATTACCTGAGTTTGTTTGGAGTATTTCCTTGGATGGTATTTTCCCACTGTGTATATCTGATGTGGTTGGACTCCAATTGACGAATACACCGATATGTCTTTTACTGATCCGTACGCAGCGTGAATCTGTACTTGACACTGCCAGACAGAAAAAAGGAAAGGCTTAGTGTCTTAGTGTCTATAAAAAAAGTAACCTACGAGCAGAGTATTTTCCTTGGCTCAGTATGCGCGAGTCGCCTTTCCTTAGATTATAAAGCCTGAGCTTATATAACTAATAAGAAAAATTTAAACTTCTCGTAAGGTTTCTAAATTCGCTCCTGGGTCAATTTGTTCGCGTCTGCATTCGTTCGTCGTACACAGAGACATACGCACGTTCGTATCTTCGTTCTTTCGTTTATATACACAACCGTTCGTTTATATTATAATAGGTTCATTCCATTTGCGTTCTACCGTTTGAGCATTTTACCTCTGTGGTCAGTTACTTACATCATTAACAAGGTATCGAAGAAACTCAGTTTTATGTTTCTGAAGTTCTTTTGAGATTCCATCCCCAAAAGAAACCAGACCATACGGAAAATTGTGCTCCGCCAACCAAGACATGACTTTAATTTTCTGAAAATCAGGCCGACTTGTGACGTAAACGATTAGGAATCCTAACTCCTGCCAGTGTCTAGAAGAAGACAAAAATTTATTGATGAGAGAATAGCCAGGACGTAAGAAAGACTGGGTGGGGAGGGTGTGTAAAGCAACACTAACGAGAAAGGAAGGAAGCTCGGTGGCTTCCTGGGTCTCCTCGCCTTCTATAAATTATAGCAGCTGTAGATAAGTTTTTTTTAATTGTTAAAAAGTAAAAAAAAATGATGATGATCATGACGATGATGATTCTTCCACTGCGTCACACAACACTTAACTTACCTAACGACATCCACGGCGCCTGCGCGGACCTTTGGGTCTTTACCACGAATGGAGACGCTGGCCGCAAACGAGCCGTCGATACTGAAAACCACAGCCTCAGTCTTAGGCGGCAAAACGGCCACGTTACTGTCTACCCAGGTATGATCACCTCTGAAAGAAAAAAGGCAAGATTGAAAAAACACTTAAGTCTGGCACCTACGTTCAATCGATTGATGCCACTGAAGGATAGAGATGGGGAATTTAGGATCGTTCAAGTCCACCAAAGAGAGATCATCTTCCTTGAACAACAAGCCCTTTCAGATTCTAAATCCGTTTCAAATTACGGTGAGAAGCGTTCTGTAAGGTAATATAACATTCCTCTAGTGTGATAGTTAGATACATTACGCTTAACCCTCTAAATATCAGAAGCCATTAAGATATACCTTCTCCTCACAATATCAAATCAATATCACTCCAATATCACACAACATATTTACAAGGAAATATATAGAAACAAGAGGGGAGAATTTCTACTCTGATCTATAGAGTCAAAAGACCAGATCTACTTGGTTCCTAGTATGACCATAGATATTTCACACACCTGACGACCAACTTTACTGGGTAAATGCCAACCGGAAGTTTCTTCTCTTCAAGAATAGTACACGATAGCCTTCCTCCGCTTCCGGTAATCACGGTGTCGAATAAAACATACTCTCCCGAGGGAGGTTCGGTCATTACGTAAATATCGACCTACAAAAGGGCAATGGAAACAAAGGATTAGCAAAACATCGGTTTCAGTACCACGAAGTGTGTAAGATCTTTTAGACACCTTCATGCATGGAACTCAAATTTTAGTCCTTACTGATATGCAGTATTCAAGCAACTCTCTATCTATTGCCCCCAACTTGCCTAGATTTAAGGGTGTCTGCTGAATAATTTTCCAAGCTCTCCATGGATGGGACGGCGGATATAGTTTTAAAAATTTAGTCGCTCTTAACCACGTTATAACGGTTCCCTGCCCGATAGAAGGCTTGTACCGATGTATACTCAACGAATTAGAGAGCAACCGCTAAAGAAATTCGTATTACACGAGATTCACCGAACATATCTCTCTTACCCGTTACATACAATTTCCTAATTCTAAGGAGTGTCACACACCCAAAAGCGAAAGCAGTTACAAAAGCCAATCAAACAAAGGAAACATTACGTCGAGCTCATAGATATAGAAGCTAAGTACATGCAAATCTTAAGAACAGGACAACGCAAGTACACAAGTCGCGAACGGCGTTAGTTTTACAACTGATTGGCCGAAATGTGGCGTGAGTTTTAAAACCGTGGCGTGCTGTGACATAGCACAACGTGACGTGACATGACGTGACGTGACGTGAGTACTCAAAACCAATCACAGAGTGTATTGGGACCATCATGAAGAGTTCATTACCTTCTCACCGCTCAGAGATACCATATCTAGAGGTCCATACATGAACCTGGCCGTGAGAACCTGGTCAAGACCTTCAAGGGTTACCAAATCATTGGCTCTATGGTTGGCGTTCAGGTTCTGCCAAGGAATCAAAATGAATAATATGTACTTAAAGACTGAGTTTATTCGAGCTGGACGGGAAAATATTTGGCTCGCGGTCATAACTACACTTGTCAGCTTTCACCATGGTTTTCTAAGGGATTGCCCGCAGGGCCCTACGGGTCATATGATAGTAATCGTACTTCAATCACCAAAATTTTGTAATGGTCATGTTAACTACCGAAGATGCTTCGGGCTGTCAAACAACAATTCGTTCTTGACGTTCACGGTTAAGTAAAACAACACTGTTTCAGGATAACCCTAACAAACTTGTAAGACTTTCTAGCAACTTTTTTCATTTTGTGCATCTCCCCTTTGATTCTTCATTTTAAAAAGCTTTAAAATCGTTCAAAACGTTCCGCCGGTTCTTTTCCAAACGCGACATTTAGATAACAGTATGAAAGTAGATCACAGGTTGCAACGTTAATTTAGTAAAACTACACAACTCCAGGTGTCACATGAACATGATGGAAAGCTACGCACGGTTGAACAGGAAATTTCTTTTCAGTGGGAAAGATACCTTGATTTTTATGGCAGTTCTCCGTTTCAACCACTTCTCTCTGGGTTGGGAGGGACAAAACGTCTGACACTTTCTGCTGGGAGAAGACGCACTTGAAATGTCCCATTCCCCATGAAGAATCTAAACGAATGAAAAGCGGATATCAGAATTAAGATTCACCGGTCAACGAATCAAGTACACACCATAATGAATTTTCTGTGGAGGCTTTAGTGACCTAACCGCACCGTCAAGTCTGTGTAGCAAATTCTCCGGCATAGGGTGAGGGCAAGGGTGCCAAGAGAATTTACAAGCGGCAAAACCGGTTTATACCTGTCTGACGACGAACGCAGCCACGTCATTAGACTCCCAATAACTGACATGGAAGAGAGGCGAGAGTACAGCTGTGGGAAACTGTTGAAGTCCCTCGGGACAATACAGCGCGTAGTCCACGCGCTTGATCCCCCACCAGTTTTGAACAGCTACAAAAGGAGATGGAAGACAGCGTTAGAATGGACATTTGACACACAGTCATATTAGTGGAACGTGGTGAAGAAAAACCAATGCATCCAAGATTAATTTTCCCCTTTTCACCTTAATAATAATAAATTCCTACTCTTCGCACTGTTTTCTTTACATTTACTATGACACTGACAAAGAGAATCTGTTTGACACTCAGGAGCTTCTTAAACTATTCATCATTTCCTTTTTTGACATACCCATATCCAGATCTGCCCCTCCAGAACTGTCACTAGACACCAGACTTATCGTGCTCAAGTTGCTCTCTCGTTGAACCATGCCCGTAAAGGACCGGGAACTAGGGGTTAAAGGCGGTTGGGGAACAAACAACTCTGGGTAAGCACCGATGACGTTGCTGAGTACGTGTGATTGGCCATCACCCAGTGGGAATCGGTGATAACGAGGTACTTTGACGGCCGGAATTTGGGAAAACTGACTCACGATCAAAGGCTCGATTCGGGATGCTGATGGGTCAAACGGATGAAACAGGTTGTAAACCTGGTTACAGGCAGGTTTGGGCGGAAGAGCTAATAGCAAAAGGAAATAAAATCAGGATTAGAAAAAGTTTCAAAAGCTGTTCCAGGCCTCGCCCTTAGGGCAGAACACAAAGCAATGATTGACGTAGCTTCTTTCCCATCGGCGCATGCGCAACAAAATGTCCATGGCTTGGTTTCCAAATGATTACCTAGATTTTACCGGTCGCATCAGCTTTTGTGATAATTTGTATGATCCGCGCGATAATTTTCAAAACAGAGCCTTCCACTTTACACCCTAACATCAGTATGCATATTGTCCAAACTATTCTCTATAAATCTCTTTACGTATACTGGGTACTGATCCCAAGAATAAGTTTAACAGTCAGGAGCTTCTGTAGTTGGCGATCATCGTCATTTCCTTTGTTCTCCTGACCTTAATGCTGATTCATTTTGATACAGAAGGAGAATTAGAAACTGGCGATATAACCTCACTTTTGTCCGAACGATACAGGTCTTCCTTATCATCTCCGCCGTTTATGATCATTTGGCTCAGCATCCGTATATTCATCCCGATCGCTTAACGCATTTTTTTTGTCACTTTAAACGGAAACCAGGTTTAAAAGCACAAAGGTTTTGGGGCGAAAATTTGTGATGATAAATTCTTACCAAGACCTCCTCTGTCTTCCCCATTCAAGAACCTTCGATATGCTAACACAAGTCCAATGGGCGAACCAAACGCGAAAAATTTGCTAACTTCAAAATCGAACATCACGTTGTCCACTGACTCTACCGACAAGGACATAGTGTCGAAGCTAAACGTATGCTGTCTGGCCGCCCTGCTGAGAAGGCTAGGTGAGATTATAGCGTTGTCTTCCATCTCATCCACTGGCGGAGCAGTAATCATCTCGTCTGTCTCGGGGTCAACATTTTCTCGAATGTTTCCGCTGCTCAGGCTCAGCCTAAGGTTGTGAGAATTCTCCAGACTGCTCTTGCAGGGAGGAGTGTGACTACTGATCCGCCGAGGTTTCCTCATCACACCGCCGTTTGAGTCTGCATTTTGCCTTGCAGCGAATGACGCAGCTTTCGGGGAAAGTGTCGACGTGTTTGTGATGAAACTCTGAGTGCGGCTATGCGTGGTGTTGACACCAGAGGTTAGGGCATCGTAAGCGAGAAGAGCTCCTATACAGTCGCCGAGGAGGCAAACCTGAAGCAGAAATACGAAAAAAGACACGAATTTAGGGAATTCAGTCAGGTAAACCTCTGTAAAATGAGTAAGACTCGCGTTTTAGCTGTTGAGTATGAAGCTACATGTAGGGTGCGTCTCCTTTTAACGTTCATTTCCTTAACTTATTCATGTTAAGTTTATCCTGGGAAATCTAAGAAGGAGTGTTTGTGACTCTCAGGAAATACCCCTACAAGAAACGCTGTGTAAGCCAACAACAAACGAAACCATTCGCTCGTGCGAAAGACGCAAAAAAGGAAACAACTCTGTGTGCCCCGCTGGCTAGTATAAAAGTATCATTTTTTTGGACTGACCTCTCCACGAAAGCCTTGGCCCTCGTCCGACTTCAAGAACTCTCTGTACACCATGTTTGTGGCAGCTACCATGGAGTTCACTGCCTCGTCATAAAAAGGGGACGACGAAACCATCAGCGATATCGCACTGAGAGGAAAATTACTGGAGACTGGGGTGAAGCCACTGTTTACACTTGCCACATCTGAGAAAGTGAAAATCGTATGTATAAATATCTCACTGCATTGGTTACATTAAATAATACAACTAATTTTAAACGGAAAAAAGATGGTTTATCCTTTACTGAAAGACTCAAGAAACTTCGGATTGGCTTTGAAAAATATTTCGGACGTCGTATTCCAGTTATGAATTTGTCCTTATTTACAGCCTAATCAAACTAACTCCTCCGATATTACGACCAAAGTTTCATGCATTACAGTAGTCAGATTTTGCATTCCTTAGTGTACAAACCTTCATAGTGGGGTTTTGCTCTGCAAGTAAAAAAACAACCACATTTTAAATTCTTACCCGAGTCACCTTCTGAATAGGGACACAGCTGAGACAACAGATTAAGAGCCTTGGAGCAAATGGCAGGGCACTCCACGAGTCTCAGTGCGATCCTTCCTTCCGCTCCTCTGTAGTGTGAGTTTATCACAGCCTCAAATGCATCCTGGAGTAGTTTAAAGTCCATTTCACGCGACGAAGGCTCCAGTCCAGTGTCTAATTGCGTGCCGCCGTTAATGACCAGAATGAGATTTGTGATGCGAGAGGCTGGTAACGAGCATGTCGAAGTATCACTAACTTTCTTGCAAAGTTTTTCTTTTCTTAAGAGCCGAGGTGACTAAAAGATAAGAGAAAATTATTGATTTTGATTTTTGCAAAATTTTTCTTTTCTTAAGAGCCGAGGTGACTAAAAGATAAGAGAAAATTATTGATTTTGATTTTTGCATTACTTAACAGTTAGTCAGAGGTACTATGGCGCCGGACAGTCTTCTACCCACAGTCCTTTCTTAGACGTCTTTCAATAGCTGTATTTATTAATAGCGTTATTTTGATTCATAGTAATTGAACTAACACTCTTCACTAAAATTACCTTATCTGCGCTCTGTTCAGACGCCAGTGAGTCTAACGACTCTCTACTGCCCCGAGAAGAATCTGTGTCCAACTCCAAACTCTTGAAACTGTTACCTAGTTCCACGTTACGTATGGTCAGCAGATTCGAGCTAAAAGCATGCTCCTCAAGTTCCTCTGCAATGTCGACGGACGAGAAAACAATCAAGTGAGTACGAGAATAAACACCTAAAGAATTCTTAGTGCTTTTTATTTTGTCAGATATGTTCACCTTAGACGATAAGAACCTTTTAAGTTCATATCGCAAAGCGGTAATTCTGTTACCAGAAGTACCTTTCCCATGAATATTTGTTTGTTGAAACGTGTTCGTTCAAACAGGATGTATCAGGCTTTCACATACGTTACATACATACTTTGTTTGTTAACGTAGGTCGAAAAGTAGCAGCTAAAAAAGCTGTCGTAGACCTACCTATTAGCTAGTTTTAAATTAAACCTAACTATTAAAAATGTTTTAAGAGATTTTCCCACAAAATCAATCAATTGAACCTTTCGTATAAAAATGTTTACTGAAATATTTACAACAATATATACAAGATTGTTGATTAAACCTAGCTATTAAAAAAAATCTAAAAAAAAAATGTTTACAGAGTAAAAAAAATATATTACTTTGTATTAAGAAGACTTTATATTACTTTAAAATACCACTAATAAGTTTAAAATGGCCGAATTGACGAGAGGGTCATGTGAACGATTCCCCTCCATTCATAACAACCAATCTGCAATATCGAAAGATTTGTACAAAACGATGTAACCCTCAAAAAAACTTAGATAAACTAAGAGTTAACACGCTCAAAAAATGGTAGCTACATCAAGTGTAATATTTCTATTTGAAGCCCCTCGTGAATTTGAGACAAACAAAATGCGAATTTTATCGTAAATTATCGACATAAATAATCTATTAATATTTCATTAATTGCATTAATATGTCATTAACATCTTCAAGACGGTTTTAGGGGTTTAGAATCTTTAACTGGGTATAACAAAATTTCAATTTTAAGCTTCTTGAAGAGTGTCCGTCTGGACTGGAAACTTTCAAGTGGGTTTTAACTTGGTATCGTAGGTGCTCTACATGAATACTACGGACAATTTTTTGCACAAAGTTTTTCCATAAAGCATACTAAGTATAAGGGAGGTAGATCTAGGAGGCTCCTATGCCATAATTTGCACTTATTTCTTCTAAAATTGGGTAAAAAACGAACGGATTTCGTAGGATTAAAATTTACCGGTGCCCCTTGTCATCAAAACTTCCCGGAGAGCCCCCGCCCATACCTTTCCCTATGAAAAAAGGTTTAGCAGAGAGGAAAAATTAAACTCACCTTGAGCGTCGAAAAATTCATCATCTGCTGAATCCGAATCATTGGCTTCAATTGTACTCATATGCCAACCTTTTAACATATCTGTACGTGACAATCGTTTCTCAGCGTTAGAACTCATTAGGTCTGTCTGAGCTAAGCCATTGCATTCCACACCGTTCGAGTTCCTTGCGTTATCTTCGTTATCAAATCCGAATTTTTCCACTGTGATTGCGACGGGTGAAGGAGAGATAGTGCTCTCGTTTTCTTCGAGCGAAGCTTTAGAAATTAGTTCTAACCTGGAGGCACTATTGCTTTCTTGGACATAAACAACACTGCCTCGGCCTTTGTCGTTTGCAAAGCCCACCTCCTGGTCGCTGTCTCTATCAGAAGCAGTGTTAGATATACCATGATCGGACAATCTACACATTTTTATGGCTAACACCCTTTGTGTTTCTTCTTCTAACTTTCTTATATCCTCGATTGTCAGTCCGAACCACTCGTCTTGCCACACCCAAGCTTGTCTGTGCCCCATTAGCATCGGGCGACGCAGACTCGAGTGAATAAAATGTTCGATTTTATTCTGAAACAAAAACCGAATGGATAACATGTCAATTGACTATAAACAATTACGTATTTCCAAAACTTTTGAAGTAGAGCACCTTTTTTGCCGACCTCAAATTTAAGTACTCACGTTTACTCAAAGTTTTTTTACAATTAAACAATCGTCGTAGTCAAAGACTATTTCAAGCAACTAGAAGCAAGAATGAAATCAGCCATGCTTAGCCTCGCGTAAAATTTCCCAAGTTTGGCACAGGGTGAACTTTTCCCCGAGAAAAAGTCCTGATTGATAGTTCCCTTGCAACCAGGCTTCAGCTTTGTCACAAACAAGCTCTTTCCCCCGTTGTCTTGTTGGAAGATAATGTATTGCGTGAGGAGCCCAACGAAAGATTAAGAGAAAGACTATTCTGATTGGTTGATTTTCTTATTGGTAATCCAGTGGATATGATTGTTTTAAGCAAAAAAAAGGCAAAAATCATATATCCTCTCTATAGAAAGGGGATTCTTTTTAACAAGTACAGGCAATTACCTTTGTCCACCACAATCTAAAAGCTACATAGAAAGTTTTTAGTAAAAAAAGACAAATTTAAAACACCCTCTAAAAGCTACAAAGCATAGAAATCCTTCTCTATCAACACTTACCTGCATTCCCCAGTATCTAAACTCAACCTTTATTAGCTTGTATGCACACATCACATCAGACGGAGGCTTGTCTACTCTGTACTGCTCCAGCCAGTTCTCCTTCATAGGGCCCCGCCCTGTTTTGGTAGATTGATACAACAAAGGATCCTCTTCTTCAGAGTAGTCTGAGGAGGACACTTGATCCTTAATTGGATCAATTATATCTGTAAGAAAATTTTCACAAAAGTAAATTTGCTAGTGAGCATAGGAATAAGGAGCAGAAATCTCTTGGTCATTACCATTTGGAAGAGAAAGAATTTGATTTCCTGAAGCTAAAGCAACAAAATTTCATATTGATTGCCATACGTTTAGCAGCTTCAAATTACCAGTAGATGCAAGCTCTCTTACAAATCCACACAACAGACACATTTTAGAAAACACAAACTTCAATGTTGTAGATAAAGACACTGACCTACTTCCCTTCCCTGTAAGTCCACTGGTGATAAATTAAATACATTTTCCTGAAAGAAATTGTACACCACAATAAGAAAATATCGAATATCCACACAAACTTTTGACCAGTTTTTATTTTTGGAAGACTGTTTAGAATTCAAACTCAAAGCACTCTATTCAGTAGTAATCAATAAAGATTGGTGTTTGCTCTGACATGGTGCAGACAAATGACAAGAAAAATTAAAATGATTCACAAGCAAATTTTTATAGCATAGACAAAATGCTGGTATCAAAGCTAAAATAAACTATGCAGAAATATGGAATCAATATCAGTATCTGAGCAACTGCACACCTACCCCTCTCCTAACTCAACATTAACCTTAATTTGACTGTCGACTGTTGTTGGGTTTAGAGTGGGTTGGTGCAAAATCACTCAGATACTGACAATGATCCACAATATGTACCTGCTGTCCAGCATCAGGGTAATAATATGTTTCTACATCGACAAAAAACTTCTCTACAAAAGGACATGTTGTCCTCATCTTGGTATATGGATAGGCATTCCATGCCTCTTCTTCAACTCTTAAAGCTGCCTTTGGCAGAATTGCTTTCAGCCAGCTGGGCAAATGGTTTCCAATGTGATAGATTTTTTTTGTGTATTGTCCATTTCCTCCAGGGCCATTTGTGTAAGGAGTATTTTCAAGAATCTCCACTCCACTGCCTTCACCAACACTATCCAGCCGACTCTTTTTCTAACAGGAACAACAGAAGAAGTCGATAAAAACTAATTTGACTCACTTTGCATTAACTTTTTATTTAAATAAGGTAATTGATAGAGTGAAATTAATTACATGTATCTAAATGTTTCAGCTTAAATTAAATTTCCATTCAAATCCATTTCAAACCAGGTTCATTTGTATTTTCCTCTATCCAGATCAAAATATATATTCCATATACATTAAGACAGACAAGTGGAATGGGCGCAATCTCAATGAAAACACTCAAACAAAATATGTTGTGGAGCTGTCTGGTGCACAATCTTTCATCAAGTTGTTATCAGGAGAGGTGGGGAGACATAGAAGCTCCATCCCTCCCCCCCTTCACCCACCAAACAATTACATTCCTCCTTTCTGTTCAGATAATAAACCTAAGTTTTCTTTGAATCATATAAACTTTCAAAATGCATGTATTACAAATAGAGTGGAATGGGCGCAATCTCAATCAAAACACTCAAACAAAATGTGTTGTGGAGCTGTCTGGTGCACAATCTTTCATCAAGTTGTTATCAGGAGAGGTGGGGAGACATAGAAGCTCCACCCCTCCCCCCCTTCACCCACCAAACAATTACATTCCTCCTTTCTGTCCATCTCTAACCATAATCCATGTGCATCCCACATTCAAACTTTCTTTAATTCCTACATCCCAGCAGCGTAGAAAGGGTAACAGAGTACCTAACATTCCACCAACCCTATGCTAGGACTTACTGCAGATGTCAATTTCTGTCCACCTCGAAACACTCTACATCCCACATTCAAACTTTCTTTAATTCCCACATCCCAGCAGTGGAAAAGGCTTACAGTGTACTTAACATTCCATCAACCCTATGCTAAGCCATCTTGTGACTCATATTGGTACCTCTTGCACTTACTGCAGGTGTCAATTTTTGCCCACCACTAAGCACACCTCATCCCACCTTCAAAGCAGTTAAAAAAAAGCTTACAAAACATTCCACCAACCCTGTGTTAGGTCATCTTGTGACTCATAATGAGAAGTTCTTAAGTGTATATTTCTTTCATTCTACAAACCACAAGTGATAAAAAAAGTCTCATTCTGCATTGCTGCCAACCCTATCAACACTTTCATTTGAATTGTAATCAAAAGTGTTAATTGTGAATTCTTATTGGAGGATCTAATATTTATTTTAAATTATCCAAAATTGAAGCAAATGATTTCAATTCCAAATAATTAAGAATAACTGGACATAATTGAGAAAAATATTACTATTTTGTGATTTGACAGTGCTAAGCTGATGCTTTTAAGTTGGGGCTGAAGGTCAAGGCAAGTTCATTTTTCAGAACTATCATCCTGAAAATCCTTCCTAATAGGTTAGAGAAAGCATTTGACATTTTCTACTGACAAGTATGCAATTGGATGCAGTGAGCAGATCTTTATTTGTACGCTGTTATTTGTAAGTCACATGGTCAACTTTTGGCCAATGTAAAGGAGAGGTAACAGGGCATCAAATTATAAATTTAATTTGTCTAATGATGGAGTATTGGGTGATCATGATTCTCCTACACTGCTAACCATCATCTGATGAAGAGTTCTTTATGGAGCTATCATAGACTTTGTCACCAAGATCTTTCTTATAAAATCTTTCAAACAATGATGAGCAATTATTACTGTGATCTCTTGAGAAAACCAAAATGTTAACTCAGAATTAAAAAATGAAGCATGTACATGAAAAGAGGATACTTTATAGGAATTTTTTTTGGATAATCAAAACAATTCTCATATAGATTGAAATGCAACAACAGAAAAAAATTGAAAGATAAAAATTACAAAATGTAATGATAACAATCCCCTCAAATGAACATAAATAATACAGTATCTATGATCACAGTGATGTAATCAACACCTTAGTACATCAAATTGAAGATAACCATTCATTGACTTAAAGCTGGTGAAAGAATAATCCTTCATTGACCTTAAAAGTATACTGAGCCTTGAAATGACTTTTAACTCATGGATTCTTTTAAAATGGGTTTGACCCTTTACAATTTTTTTAAAGACTTTTTGGCAGATTTCTTTAGTTTAGAGGTAGTGTTTCTTTTGTTAGTGCTTCCTTTCAACTGGTCCTAACAGTGTTCTCCAGAGGTAGCAGTGGCCAGTGTTCTTGCCAGCTATTTGTTTCTGAAATGCTGGTGATATAATTTAGCCCAAACAGTAAAATGCCTGTCTTGATCTGGCCTAAATTCAAACCTCTGCTGGCTAGCGCTTTCTTATCCCAAGGTACAAAATTCCCTCAAGCCAACTTATGCTGATGTTGCAGAAACAACCGTTTATAAGATCTAAGAAAAATGTGCTCTCAAATGGAATCAAGTAAAAGTCTTCAATGTGTTACAGTTCAACCAAATATTTTTAAGAAATGAACTGCTAAACTAGTCATTATTGAAGAGGTAACCATCTCTGTCCAGTCATGAAACAAAGAACAAACAATACTCAATTATCCCTGTCAATAATTAAAATAACTGACATACTTATTGACTATGAATTACAAAATATTAATCCCCCAAAAAATTAACCTAAGAGACAACTAGAACTTCGACTTGGCATTTACAACTGATATTGAAGTCAATATAAATGGAATGAATCTATTCATTTACCTACTGACATTTATATAAATTATGGACCAACTTAAGTAGAAGACAGTGTTATATTTACATTCTGCAGAATTTTCTGTTCTATGGTTGAGTGGAGCTTATCAAATATTTTAATTTAGCTAAGAGGCACATCTCAGCAATTGGTGAAAATATTTTGTTTATGATAGCAAGTACAAATTTTTTAACCAAAACAGCTGAGATTATCAAAATGCTAATACTGACCTGTGTCCAAAAGTATTCATATTCATTCAGACCGGCAAAACAAAATGTTTAAAACCACAAAACAGCTGAATTCCATCATTTGGGTATCCAATGTGCCCAAGTAATTTTTTTGAATAAAAATTGTAAAAAAGGGAAATTAGTGGCTTTTGAAGGAAGAAATAATGGATGTCCTTATTAAAGGTTTTTGAGATAAAATACCACAAAGTGTTGAATACAATATCATGTTGAACCTAAATCTGCCCCAAGGGATTTTATGGAGCCAAAAAATAATTTGAAAAGGCTATGACAAAGGTAATGAAATCGACACCCGTTTGATCAAAGCCACAGTTCGAATTTTCGTTCCCCAGATTTAATCTCCGCAGTGATGTTACAAGTTAAGCTCTCTGACTCGCATCTAACGGTTTTAATAGTTTCTGTGTGGAGAACAGAGAGGCTGTTCGGAATTCAAAGACGGAAAATTTGACATGAAGATCGGACATGTGAGAGCGCCCACGCCAATGTGTCAACTTCACAGACGACTTGACATGCAAATATGTGCAAATGTGCATTTCACTTCGATTTCACTCACTCTCACGATGTCGACAAACATACGAGCATCAAAAAGATTATAACGAGAAATATAACATACAGATACCTCAGTTGACTTTTGATCGCACTTTTTTCGTGAAATGGACAAATTATTCGTTAAAATCATGATTGTATGTTCTTGTTTTTCCAAGAAATGATTCGATCCAGTTAGCTCCGAGCTATGTCAACAATGTCACGAGAGAGAAAGCGAGAAAAAATTCGTGGACACCACAACAAAAAGTTACTATCTAAACCACAATAGACTTTGCATAATTTGTCGCCTATTCTAAGCCAAGAAAATTCACTACCGAGGCAATCGAAACAGTCAAAACACAATATCTGTCTAAGGTATAAATATATCGTCAGGAAAAAAAAAATCGGCCGTCCGCCGGTTTGGTAACTGAAAGCTTGTTTACAAGGCTCAGGCTGTGTTCGAGGTACATAACTTTGACATGTACATATACAAACACTGAAACAAACAGTATGCGAAATCGTCTAGAGTTTGCAGTCGCGATCCAACTCCTTCGAACGTGTAGGACAGTTGGAAAACATAGTTCAGAACAAAAGAACCATACCTGGATCATATACAACTGAGCTATCCTATACTCTTCCACGCTCATCGGCAGAGGAATTCTGTATTCTTTGATCAACATTATTATTCGTACCAGGGCAACGAAGATTCGAAGCGATGTTGATCGACGCGAGAAATTCTCGATGGCCTGTTTCAATCGAAGGCCAGAAACGTTAGTTTCACATAAAAGCGAAATGTCCAAGAGTCGAACAGCTTGCAAGCTGTCCGCTGAAAATAAACACAACTCATACTCCGCCGGCCGGAAGCCATCTTGAATGACGTCACGTAGTATCGGAACAGATGGCGAGCCTCACTTTCAGATTATAGAAAATTTATGAAACAGATCCCAAACTGGTTGTCCCGTTATACGTCAAAAATGACGTCGAGACACGCTATGATCAAAATTGCGGTTGAAAATCCACAAGCGATTGTGTCAGAGTTGCTCTTACGTATTATACAATTCAAGAATTAACGAGTTATTACGCGGTACTCTTTGATTGATGGTTGTCATTACAGAGCAAAGAAACAAGGATGAGTCATGATTTTTTTTTCCCTAGTTTTTCCAACCTACCAATTTTCTGTGAATTTCCGATTGGAGCATATGAAGCCTTAGAGATTCAAATGAAAATAAACAGGTAGAGAAATGAAAGGGCGGAAGCTTTTTATTAGCAGGAAAAAGAAGATGGAAGAAAAAACCGAGAAGGGAAGTGCTCTCGGAATCTTGGAAATGGACTAAACCAGGTGCCCATTCTAAATTGGGAACATGATCTTTCAACTCTGGAGCGCCTACGAGGCATATTAATATTTTCCGTTATTTTTAAACTTATAAAAAAAAAACTGCTAAAAAAAACTTTCTTGACGTGTGTCTATTCAACAAATGTTGCCATGGGTGCTTCACAGGTAGCATCAAGATTCTGTGAGAACAAAAGAAGGTGGCACGCGAGGCGTAACCGAATGCGTAACCAATCAATGCGTATGTCCTCCAGAGAACTAATCAAAGTGAACGTCTAAATCAAATTACAAATGACGTCAAATAACGTAAGGATCATCTGTTATTAACTACCCTGTGGCTCTTCATTGTTCTTACAACATTTTTTCCATTCCCCCTGTATCCAACGTCCCCTTCAGAGAGATCTAGTGTACAAATCGATTCTGTGGCCGTGCATCTGTTGAATAAAGATCGCAAATGACGTCACGATATGGCGAGAACGAAAAAATACGTGACACGAGGTACAGCCGTCAGTATGTCACTAATGTGCTTACTACAATTTAACATCTTCTGTGATATGACATGACATGCTTCAGAATATAATTTTGGAACTGACAGCGTTGTCACATGTGACTGTTGTGTGACCCAATTACCCTGCTAAGTAGCCAGGCCTCTAACTTTGGGTTTCCAAATGGCTGGGCTTTGCAAGACTCTTACCTCGGTTCTCTTCGAATACGACACGTCTAAAGTGGTTCACATTCAAAGTAAGACAATTGGAATCATCAACAGACTTATTCAACTCAGCATAATATGTTACGTCATCATGTAAGTGGCTGGTGAGATTTTTCTACAATTATACCTCGAGGTACTAACACACACTTGAAGTAAAGACATGTAGAAGTTTAATCGTTTTTCTACCCCTGTAATTTTGCACCTATTTGTTCTTGTACTCAGCTGTTCTCTTATCAAGATTAACAGTGCTTAGTATTGGTCTGGGGTATAATTAACTGTACACGATTATTCATTTTCATAAATGGTTATTTTATTGAACCTTTCGCGTAAATTTTGGTTCACATGTTAGCTAAAGGAAAACTGGAAACTAATGGATGAAACTGATTGCAAGAAAAACTACGTCTGTTGCTCTGTCTAAGTCCGTACTGATCGACGGACTTTACATGTAGCTTCATTTTTTAATCAAAATGGAATCTGTTTAACAAACAGTGTTTAAGTGGCTTAAACACAAAGCTATTGGAGCTGATTTCTAATGTGTCTTCTGATCTGCAGAGCAGACATTTTTTCTTACAGCATCTCAGCTGTTTACGGTGCTGATCTTTCGTTTTCATCAAACGAATTCATTAGCTTAATGACCTGCCAAATGTTGTTTTCCCGCGCTGTCTTATTTGTTACGCGTGATCCTTCGAAGCTCTTCGGTGTTTCGAAATAATGGTAAAATACTTCTCTAGTAAATCGAAGTGCCCGTGTATGCTCAAATCGTGGTGATATAAATGTTGTGGTTCAATTTTATCCTTGGTTCAAATTTTCTTTTCCTTTGTTTCAAACTCATTATCATACATTACAATACCCCAAAAAAAAGGAAAGAAAATTTGAACCAAGGATAAAATTGAACCACAACATACATACACCCACATACACATTCAAACTCATTATCATACATTACAATACCCAAAAACAAAAGAATGTAAAATTTGAACCAAGGATAAAATTGAACCACAACATAAACAAGTGCTAATAAATTGCACAGCACAGGGTTACATTTTGCTCTGCAGTTTCTTTTTAACCCTTTGATTCCTGGGCGCAACACATCATGCTTTTATAAGTGGACACATCATGAGGTAGTGCATTTCACCGAGTTAACTGTTATTGACCAAGCATTGACCTTACAATGTCAATGCTAGGGATGAGAACAAAGAAAAATAGCAATTGGGGGATTTTTAGTTGATCCATTGTCAAATTCTCCAAACTAACATCATGAGAATTGCATGGCAGAAAATAAGGAGAATTACTGATGAGATCTTGAGAGTGAAAGGGTTAAAACTTTTTTGGTATATTATGTCTTGAAACCATTTACTTTCAATGTTTCAGCTATGTTATAATCTATGAGAAAGGATACCAAGACACACAGAAACCTTACAGTTCTGTTACTACAAAAGTTAAAGGAGTATCGTCAACAAACTTGACACCTGAGTTGAATGATAGTTTTCCATTATACAATGGAATTCATGTGTGGGATTCAGCAGATTACATTGTTCCACCTGAGGTACAATTTAATTTGGATTTTCTTTGTTATTTTTGTCTTTTGTGGTTTTCTATTCCTGTTTTATTTCTCTGAAATAATGTTTGTGATATATAACATCTTTTGTCAGCTCTTGACTCAGAGTTTTTCTCTGAAATCTCCCAAGAAGTAGCTGTCTAATTAAACTTATCAATACATTTATATCAGCACTATGATAAACATACTTTATTTGGTGATTTGACAAAGCCTCACTCTGCCAGCCCAGAAAATGTCGTTTGAAATTTTATAAAGCTACAGACATTGGGTGTTTGGGATACATGATATCATTGGAGAATAAGAACCACCATAGCCCTAAAGCTAGGGCACTGGACTCTGGGCAGTAATGACCTAGTTTTAAAAGGTGCCTCTCTCCACCCAGAAATATAAAAGTGTACTGTTGAACTGTGAGGGGAATCAGACAAAATGCTGTTGCATAACTGGTAATCGACCAGTATCCCATCATGAGGGGAGGGGGGGAACAGTGATACTCCTGGCCACTAAATGCTATAGAAATCAGGATGCACTCTGGTTAGATGGGCCAGTTGGCTCCAGTACAGACTGAACTTTTTTGTTCTATATCCTTGAAGCTAGAGGATAGAAGGCCCAATTTCTCTTGCCCAACTTTGTATTATTATTGAATGATATAAAGTAATTGCAGTGTCTTTTGGAATTCATTAGTCCGCTATTCTGTCATTCTGGCAAGAAGGAAGTACATAACAGCACAATGTAAAGCCTGCAGTGAAAACATGTACTGTACATGAAAATGGTCTTCTACTACTCCATTTTTATAACCATAATCATTTGAAATTTGATCTATGTGGTTGAAATTTATTCTCTCCTTAAAACTTTTGTGTTTGATTTTTGGCATCTTTTCACATCCATCATGACAATCTGAAACAAAAAAAATTAAAAGGCAGACTAGTTTGGCAAATTTTAAACCAAGAACACTTTAAAACCACAACAAAATAATGTAAAATTTTCAGTGAGAGACACTGATCTTATTTTACAGGAAAACGGTGCTTTCTTTGTGATGACAAACATGATCATCACTCCAGATCAGTCACAGGGTGCTTGCCCAGAAGATCCTGACCTTACAGATGTCAAATGTTATAATGACAGTGACTGTGAAGCTATGGAACCCACCCACTATGGACATGGTGAGTTTTTTCTATGTTATCTCAGATAGCTGTGTTCTCTGTTATTTTCCATGTATGTTTTTTTTCTAATATGAACACTACAGAAAATTACAGTAATTAATTTACCGTCAGAAGAATGGGCATGTCCACACAGTGATTATTCAATTAGGTTTTTATCTTATTTGTTACTATTTTAGGAATTTTTAAAGTTAAGGATAAATGTCACACCACCTTCAAAGTTAACATGCTGACACTGAATGTATTCAGAATCACAAATAATCTTTCATTTTCCATTGTTCACTTGTCAGGAATCAAGACTGGGCGATGTGTAAAAGCAGACAGAGGTGATAAACCTCATTTGAAAGTGTGTGAGATCTATGCCTGGTGTCCTGTGGAAATAGATGAATTACCTATGCAACACTTCAACCTCAGGTTAGCTACTGTGGCAGTTATATGATTGACACATTTTTGTATAACAGTTAAACACAGAGGACAATCTTCTTCAACCTCGGGTAAATGACTATGGCAGTCATATCATTGACACATTTTTATATATCAATCAAGTACAGTGAACTCTTTCTGAATGGAACTAAGAGTCTATGCTTGAAGATGTCTATCATAAGAAAACTTATGCAGTAAGAAAATGACTTAAGAATGCAGATGGCTCAGATCATCTCCAAGACAGTTTCATTGGGGTAACTTCAATTTGGTGTTAAAGCAATTCGTGAGTGAGGTGGTTTTTGTTCAGCTCTTTGACTTCCAAGAGTGACTAGCATCTAGTTTCTCCCTTGGTAAAATATCACCACTGAATCACACATTAATGTCAAGAGGATAAAGGAAAGGATTAACAACTAATTGGATAAAGGGCTTATTCTGTATGGGAGCCAGAGGGCTAAAGTTTAGCCCTCAGAACCCTGAAACAAAAGATCTGAGTTGGGGGCATTGAAATACTTCAGCTTTTAAGCAATTTTTGTCTTTTTTGTTTACTGATTGTAATTCTGCATGTTTTTCTCATTATAGCCCAGGAGTTCCACTTTTGGAAACCGAGAACTTCACAGTTTTGATAAAAAATAGTGTTCAGTTTCCAAAATTTAATAAATCAAGGTAAGTGCAGTTGGCCATAGGCAAGATTGTCTCATAAGCAGCTCAACCATGTGCCCCATTCTATTTTTTTTCATGCCATATGTCCCTATAAACACCTCTGAATGGATGAATCCAGTAGCAGGTGTATATTCTGGTCTTGTTCTTTTTTACTTAACAGACGAAACATTCCATCTGATCGTGATCCATCATATCTGAAGAAGTGCACCTATGACCCTGTTAAAGATCCCTACTGCCCCATCATCAAACTAGGAACCATTGTCAAAGAAGCTGGAGAAGACTACAAGACTCTAGCTTATAAGGTAAATTTTTTCATGATTGTCATCATCATCATTGCTTTTCATACTGATAGGCTAAATAAGTTGCTCTAACCCCCTTTCCTAGGCCTTCGTGTCTTTGACTGCTTTTTATGCATGTCACCCTACATATCTCCTCTCTGCATGTATATAAATATATATCCTCTATATTGAGTTTGTTTTCAGTCTCCCTACTGTGAGACACAAAAATCTCCACAATAGATTTTAATTTTAGACACTTGCCAGATTTTAGACACAATTGTCTGAATTTAGACACAAGTGTTCATTTTTAGACTCTTTTGTCTAATTTTAGGTACAATTGTCTGATATTGAACACTAATATCAGATTTTTGGATGTCAGTGTCAGATTTTGGACACTAACATGTAGTGTCTAATGTTAAACAAAAGTGGCGGATTTTAAACAGTACTGTCACATTTTAGACACTTTTGTTGGATTTTAGACACTAGTGTCCAATTTTAGACACAAGCATCTGATGTTAGACACCAGTGTCCGAATTTAGGCATAAGTGTTTGATTTAAGACTCCAGTTTCTGATTTCAGAATCTGGTGTCAAATTTTAGACTCTAGTTTCCAACTTCAGACGTTGTTGTCCAATTTCGGATGCAAGTGTCCAATTTTAGACACAAGTGTTCAATTTTAGACTTTGGTGTCTAATTTTAGATACTGATGTTTGATTTTAGACACTTGTGTCTGATTTTAGACACTTGTGTCTGATTTTAGACACAAGTGTCCAATGTTAGACACAAGTGTCCGATTTTAGACACTAGTGTCTGATTTTAGGTACTAGTGCTTGATTTTAGACAATAGTGTCTAATTTTATTATGGTGTCCAATTTTAGACATCGTGTCCATATTTTGACACAAAATTAAGGCAGTTAAAATTTTACTGACATATTCAACTCTGTCTCTGTTTTCAGGGAGGTGTTATGGGTATTATTATCAACTGGGACTGTGACTTTGATCCTTTAACTTATTCTTGTGAGCCAAAATATTCCTTTAGAAGGTAAAGAAGACACTGTTTTAGATAATGTTTTATAATGCAGTTAAATGCAATTTAACAGAGTTAACAAGAAAGAGCATTTAGTGTTCTCTGATAGTCAGGGGTTTTTGCATATGCCCATGTGTCAGTATTCCACATGCTCTTTGTTTGAGGCATTCTTGCATGTGCTTTGAGGAAAAAAATATTTATTATGGGATTATCAATTGATCCAATGCCAAATTCTCCAAACAAACATGATGAGAATTATTTGGCAGACAGTAAGGACAATTGGTAGTTAAAGGGTTAAGCTTATGATTGGTTCTCTCTCTTTTTCATCATTATTCCCCTTTATCTTTTCCAAGACTAGATGATGTAGAGGCACCAATTGCACCAGGATATAACTTCAGGTAATTGTCAATAAGATGTTTTTAGTCCACTGTCTCTCCTGAGATTATGAGTTGTAATAATTTGTAGTGAACAGCAGGTTCATAGGCAAAAACATTTAGAACAGGGTTACATTCTAATTCATTATTGGAATTTGGTAGGCATGGCAACTTCTCTTTTATCATTACTGTCACATTTCCTTGAGAGGGGGTCACAAACAATTATTGAGGCTCTCTTGGACCCCCTTCCCTTACGTAAACTCTTTCACTGTTAAATTTTTGGTAAAAAAGACGAGTTATTGGACACTTCTTATAAAATGAACAATGTGCTGTAGATTTAGTGGTATCAGGTGAAAGATTGTCTCCTAAATGACACATTGATTATTCTTTTCAAACCAGGTTTGCCAGATATTATGACAAAGATGGAAAACTACACAGAACACTGTTCAAAGCTTATGGTATCCGCTATGTAGTATTGGTCTATGGTCAGGTAAGTTACCACATGTATGCGATAGATATACCAACCCCTTTTTGTTTTGCATTTGGCAACAATATGCTGGTTTCCCTAGCCTTAAAAGTAACTGCATGCTTTAGTTGTGACTTCTGATTATTCAATGATTGTGAAATAATTGCATTTGTAATAACTAGTGCTTTTTCTTGTGCTCTGATTTGAGTAAATACTAAGAAAATCAAAATAACTTTTGTTTCTTCTAGGGTGGTCAGTTCAGTGTTGTCCCTTTGTTTCTGAATTTGGGTTCTGGTCTTGCCCTTCTGGGAATTGTAAGTTAACAAGCTTGAGTAATTCTGCAGTTGTTAGAAGCTGAAAAGCTTTTCTTTTTTTTTTCCATTTCCATTGACTTAAAATAGCGACACAGTGTCAAGGAAGGAGTAGTTATGAATGAGATCTGGATGATAGACATAGATCTCTTCGTGGAATCTTTGTGGATTTTCTTTGTAGTACTTCATATGATTTATTTGCAACTGGGTTTTCTTACACTCCATAACTGACCTAATTATGGAGGTTGATTGACGAGGACAGTTCATTATGTGTATTATTCGGAGAATGAATCTTACATGAATTGTTTGCCAATATCTTGTTATAGCTTATGGCGACTGTATCCTGTGATAACCCACTTTACCTATTAGAATTGCTGTGGCTTTCTTACAGGCGACAGTGTTGTGTGATATTGTTGTTCTCTACTTTGTGAAACGAAAGACATACTACAGGTCGAAAAAATACCAAGTTGTGAATGATCCAGATGATGATGATGAGGTAAATAAGAAAATCTCTCTTATCAACCTACCTTATGCGCCTACTCTGTGTTTAGAAGTGTTGCCAATACAAGTATGCGCCGCTAAGTATCAGTAAGTTCGTATACTTAAATTGCCTAGAGTGGTTTTCTATCAGATTGCTTCAGTTAAACTAATCATAGTATAGCACAACCCATCATAGCAAGGTTTACGTTGTTGACACTGTGTTTAGCTTTGTAAGATTGTTTTACTTTCTATCAAAGATTGTGGATTATGGTTAATGTATTTCACCTGGTCTTCTTTGCAGAGAGGACATTTGCTTTATACTGACGAAAAGAAATAGCGAGAGGAGGGTGCGCTAGGATATTCTAATTATAGACTTCATTTCATATTTTACACGAGGCAGCTTTAGCCTATCTGTAGATCCAACTTCAGTCAAAAAGCCTCGTTCAATTAAATGGATCAATCTAGTTCTCCTATCTTGGAGGGGGGGGGGGGTCCAAACTTTGAAATTTAGACTTTTTATAGCGACTCTCTTAGTATCAAAAAGAAACTTAAGAGAGTGTGAATGGTATTATCACATGTATCACCATGAAGGCCCTTAGTTGTCCTAGAGTATTTATTAAACAAGAAGTAAAAATTCTTCACTCCATTGAAGGCTCATCAAATTCGGCGAGAGGTATTTGAAAACTTAAGTTTGTCCGAAGCATGTTTTTTTCAAGAAAAAAAAAAAACAAAGAAATCAAAGGGAAGGAAGTAAACTAACTATAGTATAGATTTTGTAATGATTAAATCAATACAGACTGTATTAGAGATATCTTAGAATAAAGTTTTGCTAGGTGTTACCAAATGGTCTGCCTTTTTATGATTTAAAATTATTGCTCACGATATTTTTAGATCTTTTGGATTTGTTACTAAGGAATCTAACTGGAGTTAAGACTCCCGTCGACCCTTATCTTTTTGTTCGTTATGGGTACCTGACAATATTTTCTACTCTCTTTGTATACTGGAGGTACTTTTTTAAAGGAGCTTTCTGAAAGGAAAATTCAATTAACATAAAATATCAAATGAAGCAACGATCTCCACCGGAGCACCAGCAATTTAAGCAATTACAGAAATAGGCCTGTAAAAAACTCATGCATCAACCTTATTCGTACCCATGCCCCTCAGGTACTAGTTGAGCGCCACTACCAAGTGAGTTACGAAGCGACACCTTAAAGGCAGGGGACATTTCAAAGGGTTTTACTTTCCCGTGTAGGATCTTGAATGTGGGAAGTTAAGGAATTAAGCAACAAGTCGCAAATATAGCTTTTAATTCGAAGATGTCGACAACTTTTCGAAGTCTTGAAATTCCTAAGCAGTAAAGCGGGGTAAACTCAAGAAGAAGTTCTCATATGTCTCCTCAACGATTGACAAGTACGACAAACCCCCTTCATTAGACACACCCACAACAACGCTTCTGAGATTTTTTCGAGCTTCCGTTACAACAGTACAGTTTGTTATGTTTAAGATAACGTTGGTTTTGAAATCTGTCAAAATTTCAAAAGAGAGAACGCGTTAAAAAATTATTCCGTTTTCTACAGAGAATTAAATATGCAGTGCTAGCTTTTTCACGATCACTAGAGGTCCAGGATGGACTGCCAACTGATCTGAATTGCAAAATCTTTCCTCGTTATTATTCATGATTTTCTCTCACTTGCACGTGTTACTGAGACGTTGCTCGGGTGTGGAAAGTTCTGTGGCCGTTTAGGTCTTCTTACTTTGGTTTACAAGCTTCAGGATTAATGAAAACTTTTCTGAGGACATAAAGGCTTCTATAATGGCTACGCAAAATCCTACCGAAGGCAACTTCGGCGAAAGGTCGGCGCAAATTGTGCAATGGCATCGGAACATGATGCCGTACAAGATGACAACCAAAATGGTGGACTTGTGCTTCCTTGCTTTTCAAGGTAACAAGCAGGTTTTATTGTGATACGGTGAGTTTGATAATGGTTTTCCACGTAAACTTAAACTAATCCTACTGTTTTTTCCTCAACAAAATATCTGGAGTCGACGTGGAAAAGAACATGAAATATGGCAATCAAAGAGAGCTCCTGGAATCGGTGAGTAGAAATTTTCGATGCTTAAGAAGGCCTTTGGTCTGTAGTTCTGTTACAGGACTCTTGTTGATGCGGTTACAACAGTGATAATGTAGATAGCTCGTGTTAAGATCAAAAAATCAAAACAGAGATGTAAAAGACTGTCAAAGATTTTGTTTAATGATCATTCCATTCCTTAAATCCACTGATAACCTTTTGTGCTCAGCTGACTCTCATGACGATTTTCAAGATATTTTCAAACAAAACGCCACCTTTAGGTAGTCTTTCATAGGTACAACCCTGTGTTTCCTGTTATACTTTGGGAATTTTCCTACATTTCAATTTCAAACAGGGAAACAAAGACTGATTACAATATGTTATGAAAGCAATTTTGTCGTCTCGTGAAATGTACTCAGAAAAATCAGTAACTGGCAAATCATACTTCATGCGTTTGATCAGTGATGTGACCGATGCCCTCGCAAAATTATATATCCTATTAAAACCAGGATTTTGTGCAACTGTCTTCGACTATTGGACTTCATTTTCGACTGCTCCTTTCCTAAGTTTATTGATAATCTTGATACTTCAATGCTCAAGCTGGCTGAGTTTAATAGCAATCTTTGGACACATTTCAACCAATATCACCGCATTTCTTCATTAGAATTCTTAGTCCACACGAGGAGGGGGATTTTTCCCTACATTTAAATGCACGTCTTCTCTTCCTTACCGAATTCTGATGATAGATACGATTTACGATTATTTGTTCAAAATTAAGATCGTGTCAGTGAACGTAGACAGTCTCAATCATCGGTTGTAACGAAAACGAAGACCCCCGAAAGCTAAGACCTGAGACCTGAAAACGAAGACCTCTTTATTTATTCATTCAGTATGATCTTATCATGGTTTCTCTCCGGAAATATCCAGAATCAAAGACCAGTTTTACATGTACTCCCTTTAAATCTGCTCATTTGTTCCTGCCGAATGAAGTGCCAGTGAGAACCGTGTGAGAATTGTTGGATTCTTGTTTTCTTGTTGATTCCCAAATGGCTTTTATCAATCTTTGAGTGTGGTACTGCAATGGAACTTTTCCAAGCTGAACCAATGTAAAATGAAAACTGGAGGAAAAGACATCGTTGCCAGCGGAGATCAAAGTAGAACTCGATCGATTATGGTCTGTTTTAGATCGTCCGAATCCTGGTAAATAAGATCGATCGTGCTTGTATAAAGATTCCACTCTTACATACGGAGTGAGCCTATAAATAACCACATCTAACATTGCTTGGCTTTAATTTGTAAGTAATGTTGGGGTAACGACCTGCATAAGAAAGCTTTGCAAAGTTTTCATTTCAACTGCCGAGCCCAGTTCATTTAAATGAAATTTAACAAAATTAAACACAATTATACCAGCAGCAATTTTCTACCATACAAACTTCAAAATAATTTAAACAGAACTTTAAAGATACATACTGAAAATTAAAAATCGGTGTTAGCGACCACACACAAACACCGTTGCTAACAGATCACGGAAAACACATCACAGATTTATTAAGAGGTCATTTTTATGGTCCTAGAATTAATACGAGGCAAATAACGATGTTTTGCAAGCCACAACCTTTACATCTGGCAAATTTCAGACGAATCGACGTAGCTGGAGCGCACACTTTTTAAAGTTGACACGTTATTTTGAAAATAAAGGGGTCGTCGTTTTCGGGTCTTTGTTTTCGGGCCTTTTTATATTAAACCTGTCTTTTATGGAATGCTTTATCGCTATCATGATTAGAAAGATTAAAACCGGAGCTGAATTGTGGCGAGAAACTATAATAAGATTATGTTAAATAAAGAAAGTAAAGGGGTCTTCGTTTTTGGGTCTTAGCTTTCGGGGATTTTCGTTTCGCTACAACTCTATATTATCAACATTTCATAAATTGGATGTTCATAAAAATTAATTCTATACAGTGTAAATGTATGCAATCGTCTTCTTCAATCGCTGGAATTTAAGGGAATATTCATCTTTGGTTTCCTTTGCTGTTATCACAACAATTACAACTAGGAATCATATTAGTTCTCTTCTTTGACAGTGGGTCTAACCAGCTGCTTTTTGTTTAATTTCTTCCCCGATATCATTCTGTGCAAAGGTCACTCGACTATCACTTTGAATCATATGTGGCAAATGGACAAATAACTGGACTGAAATCAAGCCGCTGGAGGAATAAATAAGTGGATTGAGATCAATTGGACAAATGGACAAGAAACTGGATTGAAATCAAGCGTACACATTCAGAGGTAGAATCTTGAATTAGATGAACAATAATAGGCTGCGAAGGTGCGTTTTAAACGCAGTTATAGTGCCTAGGTACAACCAATTTGAAGATAATCTGGAACGAAAATTTTCGACGAGTGTCAAACGAATTTAGTTTCATTCTTTTTCAAAAACTTTCAACCACCTGCAGGATTTTGTTTTTTGAAATATGCTTCAAATCAACCTTAGAGAGGACTTTTTCAAATAGCTTGAGCATCGCGATGCAGAAATTATGAAAACAAACCAACATATCAAAACTGAAGAGACTCTGGAAATTTTCGGATTTTCAAAGACAATCTTACAATTGGTGATGTGGATTGTCTGCCTTTGCACTCTAAGTTCAGGAAATGTTTCAAAGGATTGAAGAAATTTGTGTAATCAAACTATTTTTTTATTAAAAAAAGAATGATAAACGATGAAAGAAGGAAATTTTCCATGTGAATCGACAAATATTTGTATTTAAGGTCATGATAAGTGACGCAAATTGTTCTCCTTGGTCGTATCAATGACGGAATAATTACAACTAAAATTGTATGGATTTTAGATATTTAGTATTGTTCATACGATTCAACTTAAAACACAATTTTATTTCATTCAAAAGGAAGAAGCGTTTATTAAGCACCTTTGCTTTTTTTTTTAAAGGCAAAGTTATGAATTATCAACATTATTCCAATGCAGAGTTTCTTGTACCTCTTCACAAGTTAAGCGATTTTTGACATTAAATCTGATCTAATTTTTGTTCTGAAGTCTCGTGAGTTTATTTTTTGTCATTTTTTGCTCGCCAAACCCCTGTTCAAAATTTTTAATTTTCCCGCCAAAAAACTTAGAAAAATACGAAGCGCTTAGAATACGCATGCGCCAGTTTTTTTTTTTTCGAAACTCCTTTCAAAATGGCGTAATTTTCCCGCCAAAAAACTTAATACAAGGCGCCCAAAATACGCATGCGCCTTTTATTTTCTTTTTCAGAAGATGTACGTAATAAAAGGTATATTGTTGAATAGCAATCAATAAACACTACAATGTTTACTGCCATTCTCATCTTTGAATTATTTCAGTTAATAAATAACAAGTATTTTTCAATCATTCTTTAATTTATTAAGTGATTTTCCATTAATTAATCACAAAGGTGTCAAGAAAAATTCGTTCAAATATATACTAAGACTTTTGGCGGGAAAATTTGGAGCAATTTGCATAGAGTTTCCCCTGACAACTTTCTCGACAAAAAATTAAAAATAGCTTCCCTTGAAAATTTCCGCCAAAATATGACAAACATAACCTCGTACAAAACTTTATCTAAAAATTGTTTGCCAAATCCTAATTTACTTTCTTCGAACGTAAAATATTGGCCAATTTCGTGGTTTTCTTGTTTTGGTTCTGAAGTCTTTCACCAGTTTTAACACAGCACAAACAAATTGCAAAATACAGAGTTTTTTTTCTGGTTTTGGTTTCCCTGATTTAAATATCTACATCAAATTGGTGATGAAAAGACAGTTGTGGTCTTCTCGAAAGAGCTAGTGTTCTTTAGAATTGACATTTTGAGATTGCAATCGAATTTGTTCTACTCCAAAAATAAAATTTTACAGAAGTCATACAACTGCAGAATTTCATGAAAACTCTGTATTTTGCACAATGTTTACACCACGAAGAAAATGGCGGAAAAAATTCTGAACTATTATATCTAACCTTAAGAAACAGGGCAAGCCAGAAAGTTGGACAGAAAAAACCCGAATCTGTTTCAAAAATTAAATTTCTCTATTTTATAATCAAAATCCACCAAACAGACTGATTGTAATTAATAAAGTGTATCTTAATAACATTGACTTGCCATTTCCCTTAAGATTATACCTTTACACTGGAAGAAAAGAGACAAAAGGCATTCCTGTTCCAAATTATATTGCTCCCAGCTTGGTACAATATCAAGACAATTTCTCCGTGTTGATTGTAACCTTTTTTAATCTGGGATTAGATATTCAAATTACCTAACCCTAAGCAAGACGTCTTGCGTCATCTCTGGACAAAATTCGATCGCTTTGGATTGGTAGAGGAAAATCCCAAGAAATCAGCTATTTAAATTTCCTGTTGTAACCATCATTCAATAATTAACAGATGAATTATCATCTTTTTTCTTATGTCTTGTTTTGCTTTAATTCAGAACAAAGGAAAGACAATTTACGCACGCACAATGCAATTTTTGATTACGTCGGGAGAATTTACCAAATAATTCCCTAAGGGATTAGATAATTTCATTTTTGCTCCAGAAAGACGTCTCGCGATATTTCGTCTCCAACCTTAGAATCTTTTTTTTTTCCTTCAGTATATATTATGTCTCGCCTCTTTCTCTTCCAGTGTATAGGAACATTAACTAACGATATAGATATGTAGTTCTCAAAAACAATCGCTAGTTCTTGCAAGATTTTTTGCAGCACCGAGGCTCCAAATTGTAGTTAATTTTCCTTGTGTACATTTTAGAAATGTCAACTATCACCTTTAGTTTGTTCTTATTTCTTTCCTCGATTAATTATGCGTGTTTTTTCTTGCAAGTATCGTTCCTTGCAGTGATGTTGCGTAACCTTTTTGTCAATTAGGGCAATTGTTTTAGGTTAAAATTAGCATTGTAAATTTTTCATTTCAAAAAAATTTTTAAAAATTAGTTGACTGCTTTAAAACGGAAAGTAATTATTTTATAGTTGCACCAATTTTCGTTGAGGAAATAAAAGCTTGATGAAAGTTCAAGCCGAGTGGAAAGTTCAAATTAAAAACACAAGTTTTCTCCTTTTTGTAAACGAGATTGTCAATTGTACGAAATTTGTTGTATTAGGGATGCAATCATTCCAACTTCGACTCAAATTTTGAAAAACAAAGTTAATTTCCTATCAGCGCCAATTTTTACCCAACAATAATTACCAATGATAGGAGCAACTTCAGAATACCCCGCAACTCATTTACATGTCATTGAATAAGAATAGCGTCTATTGTGTTATGCCTCGATCTTCAAAGCCTCCCGACACATGTAAATGAGTTGCGGGGTATTCTGAAGTTTAGCCCAATGATATTGTCCTCACGTTGTTTCCGTTTCTGTCTCGACTTTTTGTACCTTTTGTACTTTTCAAAGCCCTACTATAAAACAGGGTAAATTAACTTTGGCTAAACTTCAGAATACCCCGCCACTTTGGCCCGCCTTACTTACATGTGTCGGGAGGCTTTGAAGATCGAGGCATAACACAATAGACGCTATTGACATGTTAATGAGTTGCGGGGTATTCTGAAGTTGCTCCTTAACTTTTCAAAAAAGTGACACAAATAGTGTAGTTCATGCATAAGGTTTTGTTTGCCTTACTCACTTTTGTTCTCAGGTCTCGCAGAAAATTAATTGCACCAGCGATTGCTCTTTGAGAACTAACTTTGGATATATTAACTAATAAGATTCTCGTAAACAAGTGGCACCATTGATTAACAGAGAGACAATGAAGGAAAATTACCATTCAAATTTCCGGTCAAAGATCAGTCAAACTTAGCATATACATTGTAAAGTTATGATGATTCATAAAGTCAATCTGTCGTACTCGATTACTTAAAGCTTAGATTGCAGTGCCACTTGCGATCGCCTCAATACCCGATTTAAATGGCAGTAATATATCTTATAGAAGTTGAATTGCAATATATTGCAAGATATTTCTTTTATCCGATTTATCAGCTATTTTGGCAAAATTATCTCTCCAAACTCCGTATTTTGCATCCTCTCTTGACATTCAAACCACCGTTTTTTCAGACTATTTTGGCGTTTTACATAAATAAAATTCTTATCTTAACGACGTTCCTCCAGTGCTTGACAATCCATTGATTCTCGCTTGTAAATTCTGCTTGTTGTGCTTATTCAACTTGTTGTCTTCATTGTGGTTTACGTCTGAATATGGGACAAAAAATAAGAAATTTAGCATCATAGTAAAAAAACCTTGATTCGGTAAAATTTCGGCACAGCCCCATACTATTATAAAACAAATCTGTTTTCCCAATGGCAGTGTATTGTTTTTGTTATTGTTTTCTCTATCCAAGAACTGAATGCATAATGTAGTTTGGGGCTGCGCAGAAATTTTACCCTTAATTCTTACAAACTTTATTTGTATATTAATTCAAAGGTTTCTGTTTAAAAGTGACTTTCTAAGGAAGATAACGTTCGGAAGATGAAAGAAATTCCTTGATTATTCCCACCACGTTTTATCGCACAAGTGTGATGTCTCATCACAAAACATTGAACGGACTCTGGACTCAAGTTGTGATTGAACTTAGAGTGTTTGTCGTAATATTTGGGTTTAAAGGTCATGACGAAAGTAAAACTGAAAGGGCTGTTGTGAAAGCATATTTGCGCAAGTCTTCCTATTGCTCTCCCAAAAGCTTGAAAAGTTTCTCGAGGCAAAATCCCAAACGCACATGGCAACCCTTAAATTTATACTTAAATTTACTAGTTTCCCTCGAGTTGAGCGCAGGACTCCTATGTGCAATTTAATACACTTACCGGTCGCTTAGTTTCCTGAAGTTCAGTAAAGTAATTCGGCGTTTCCTTCCATTTTTTTTTGACAGAGACATATCGGAGACGACCGGCCTCGCCTGACATCTTGACGTGGCCGCCAACAGTTTCAAATGAGGTGCAATTGGAATTTTTCTTGAATATGGATCAAAACGAACAACCAATCGGTAGCAAATACGTCACAGTTTTGGGTGTGGTTTTGTTTATTTTGTGCACGCTTTCAAAGAGATTGTTTAATTTTCAAGAGACCCCTTTATCTTTTGGTGTTTGAAACAAAATTTTAAAAGAAAACAAAAAGGCATCACGAGTATTTAAGACGAGGTAAACCATGGGAAAGCAAACAAATAATCCAAAAATCATAAAGAAAGGTTTAAAAAAGAATCAAACAAAAAAACGGTAAGTCCCCTGGAACAGGATCTCCATCCTGACTGGGACCGCCTTCGCGGTACAATGCTCTACCCACTGAGCTGAAAGAAAGCAAATTTAAAAATTATATGTAACAAGTACCGTATGTACTGCAAGGTACAAATGGGCAAAGATTCTGAGGAAGACGTGTTTTTTAACTCTGAGATAACACTACTACAAAAACTTTATTGCTTGATTTAATAACGTTAAATTTCAGCAGTTTTCGATTGTGTATCCTCAATTTAAGAGTGTGGGAAAAGGGTAAACCTTTCCAAGTGTAATGATGTGAAAAGACGAGTATAAAAAAACACTTCAGACTGTTTAAAAGCTTGGTAGAAGATTAATAAATCATTAAAAAAAAAGATAAAAAAATTGAAAAAGAAAATAAAATAAAGAAAAAAAAAACAAAAAACGGCAAGTTCCCCGTGTCAGGATCTGCATCCTGACTGGGACCGCTTTCGCGGTACAATGCTCCGCCCCACTGAGCTGCAGGGAACTTGCCATGAAGGGAGGGCAAATTTTAAGATTATATGTAATAAGAACAGTATGTACTGTAAGGTAAAACTGGGCAAAGACTCTGAGGAAGATGTGTTTTAACTCTAAGACATTACTACAACAAATATGTTGCTTGATTTAATAATGTTAGAATTCAGCAGTGTTCCGATGCATGTCCTCAATTAAAGAGTGTACGAAAAGGGTAAACTTGCCAAACTGACAGTAAACCTTTCCTAGTGTAATGATGTGAAAAGACGAGTATACAAAAACACTTCAGACTCCTTAAAATAATTAATAAACCATCGAAAAAAGGCAATTAAAAAAACTGAAAAATAAAATTAAAAAAAAAGGCAAGTCCCCGGTGTAGGATCTCTATCCTGACTGAGATCGCTTTCGCGGTACAATGCTCTAGGGAACCTGCCATGACTGAAGAGTAAATTTTAAGATCATGTGTAACGAGTGGAATACGTAATGCAAGGAAAAAGCGCAAAGATTTTGAGGAAAAAGGGTTTTTACTCGTAGATGGCATTATTTCTGAAACTTTGTTGTTTGATGTAATAATTTTCAAATACAGTAGAGTTCTAATGCATGTCGTCAGCTTAAAAGTGTAGGAAAAGGGTAAACTTGCAAATAAATGGAAGATAGTATCCACTAATGAATTGAAGTAAAAAGACATAAAATCACAAAAAGGTTAAAAAAAAAATTTAATTTAAAAAAAGAATGGCAAGTCCCTCGGAACAGGATCTCCATCCCGACTGGGACCACTTCTGCGGTACAATGCTCTACCCACTGTGTTGCGAGGAACTTGCCTTGAAAGGAGAGCAAATTTTAGTAACATTATATGCAACAAATTGACTAAACACTGCAAGGAACAAGCGCAAAGATTCTAAGCAGTCAAAAGGGCTTTGACCCTAAGATGACAATATACTATGAATTGTCCAAATTAAGTAGCGTTTCGATGCATGTCCTCAATTAAAGAGTGTAAACTTTCCAATTAAGAGGTTACAAATTAAATGAGTAAACTGAGAAAAGATCATGGTATCAAATGGAAAAAGGTACAAATCTGCTTAAGAAAGATTAAAAAAGAAATCAAACAAAAAAAAATGGCAAGTCCCCCGGAACAGGATCTCCATCCTGACTGGGACCGCTTTCGCGGTACAATGCTCTACCCACTGAGCTGCGGGGAACTTGCCATTCCTAAAGAGCAAATTTTAAGATTATATGTAACAAGTGAACTACGTACTGCAAGGAACAAGCGCAACGATTCTGAGGAAAAAGTGTTTGGAATCTAAGATGACATTTGAAGATACTCAGCTGTTAAACGCAAAAATGTTCAAATTAATTCAGTGGCGTTAAATTCGTTGCATATCTTCAATTTGACATGATTGTAGGTAAAGAGTAAACTTGCCAACAAGTAGAAGAAAACTTTCGCGAATGCACTGATGTGAAAAGACCATTATACAAAGACATTCCTGGCAATTCAGAAACTGGATAGAACTAAACTTTAAAAAAATTAAAAATAAAAAAAGGGTTAAAAAGAAGTCAAACTAAAAAAAAAGAAAAAAAACGGCAAGTTCCCCGTGTCAGGATCTCCATCCTGACTGGGACCGCTTTCGCGGTACAATGCTCTACCCACTGAGCTGCGGGGAACTTGCCATGATTGGAGAGTAAATTTTAAGTTTATGAGTAACAAGTGGACTACGTACTGCAAAGAACAAATGTGCAAAGACTTTTAGGAATAACCTGTTTTGACTCAAAATGACATTTGACGAAAACTCAGCTGTTAAATGTAATAATGTTCAAATCCAGCGACGTTTCGATGCACGTCTTCAATTTGAAATTGTAGGTAAAGAATAAACTTACCAGTTAGTGGAAGCAAACCTCCGATAATGCACTGAAGTGAAAAGACCAATAAAAAAGGACATTCCTGACTATAAAATGGTAAATTTAGAAAAAAAAAACATAAAAAGAGTTAAAAAAAAATCAAGCACAAAACAGCAAGTTCCCCGTGTCAGGATCTCCATCCTGACTGGGACCGCTTTCGCGGTACAATGCTCTACCCTGAGCTGCGGGGAACTTGCCATGAAAGGAGAGCAAAATTTTAAGATTATATGTAACAGGTGGACAAAGTACTGCAATGAACAAAGGCAAAGGTTCTAAGGAGAGTGTGTCTTAACTTCAAGATGACGGCGGCACAAAACCTTTGTGATTTAATGTAATAATGTTCAAATTCAGTAGTGCTTCGATACATGTCGTCAATTTAAGGGTATAGAATAAAGGGTACACTTTACAACACGCTGTTAACAAAATGAGAAAATTCAGATACAAATCATAAAAAAGTGTTTAACAAGAAATCGAACAAAAAACCGGCAAGCTCCCCGGAACAGGATCTCCATCTTGACTGGGACAGCTTTTGCGGTACAATGTTCTACCCACTGAGCTGCGGGGAACTTGCCATGGTTGGTGGGAAAATTTTCGGGTCATATGTAATAAGTGGAGTACGTACCACTGGATACGACTCAAGAAAAAGGCTGAAGAGTTTTGACTCAAATATGACGTTATTGCGAACGTTAAGTCTTTCTTTTATCTTATTAAATTTATTTGTAGCTGCTGCAATGCATGTCCTCAATTTGAGAGGGTGAGTAGAAAGGGAAAACTTGCCACTGGGTGGATAAAAAACGGCCGCTTATTTACAAAATGAATCGACCAGTATATGAAAACATTCAAGATTATTTAGAAGCTGAAAATTTTTCGACGATTTACCGGTGTTTAAGACACGAGAGACGTCGGGAGCACGAGAAAAGTAATTTAACTCAATAGCCGGGGGCAAGTGATTTACAAACGTTTCTCGTGCTACCGATAAGTGAGTTCTACTTATCCAGGCCACGCCCTCACTTTCTCTGTACACTCTGTCCACGTTGATCAGGTCTTCCATTTTGTTTAGAATTGAACCTGTTTTCTTAGTCAGATGATCTTTCAATGCGTGATAAGTTAATTCCCTCCCCGATGCCCACCTATTTCAAATGAAATGGAAGGAACAAAACTTCTTCCAGTTAAAGACATTCCACACGATACGTTCATTTTATTTTTATAAGTTCTTTAATTCCAAGTTTGAGCTGAAGGTAGCAAAACTTTGGGACAAAGTTAACTTCGATAGTGAAATGTTTTTTTTCTTATCATCAATCTCTCTCTGGGTTCCGCCGTAACCAAGACATTATTTTTCCTTCTGTGTCTTAGCAGTTCCGCTAACAAAATATCTTCATGGACCAATAAGAACTCGTGCTGAATACTGGGAACTAAGATATCACGCAGACTCGACTTCTTCTGTTGTCCTCGCTTCATCTTTCGTCTCTGTAGCCTTAGTCCATTCTCCAAACACATTTTGCAAGATCTTAACCGCGGGGATAGATGCCTCTAGCTCCTCATGCACCCGCCTGTGAGCGCCCTGTACAGCGGTTACTAAACAGAAAAGAGGAGTAACCTGTAAGTCTACAAGAAGCAGCAGAGTGAGAATCGATTGAAAACAATCATTAGCAGTCGCGAAAGAGTACCAGTGGATGGCGATATACCATCTTGATGAAATAACTGAGCTCACTGTTTTTACCATCTCGTGTTGCCAAAAAACAAGGGGTCGTCTAACAATGCAACCTGAGGAGTCGTTTTCTAAAACATGAAACGTCTAATCTTGAATCTCCTTATCTTATAACACGAAATGATTTTTGCTTCTCTTCAGATAACACCTTCATACTTGTCTGTTGATATGGATGCGCCCCGACAAACGTTCAACCTACTCACATTTTTCAGTTGCTGTATTGCCGTCCTTTTGATCTTCGATTGACGACTCCTGTTAAAAAAAAAAAAAAAAAAGCGAAAATTTTGATCATTTAAATTCCCTTACTTCGTGTATTTATCTATGTGAAGACCAAAGAATTGATAAGAAACCTAAATATCTGCTTCAAAACTGTAGATATCTTACTGACTTTCAAAGACCTTACTGAGCTAAAACGAAACACATCTGTCGTGGTCCAGTCAAGATCTAAGACATCCTTTGAGTAAAAGAGTAGGTTTGATGCAAACTTTGAATGCCCCCTCCCTCCTGTGTTAAGGGAGAACTGAGGGGGAAGGGAGAGTAGAGAGAGGAGGGAAAGAAATTAATGGTTAACTCTACACGTGAGACTAACTCCCATTTACACTGCAGGGTGCAGAGAGACAACGCGCAAATGAAATGTCTTGCCAAAAAACACAACAACATGACTTGGCCAGGGCTCTACCCAGGATCTAGTGATTCAGAGTACCGCGTGCTAGACACTCCCAAACAGAGCAGGGAGAAGCTAACATCTGATAGGAGTAAATTCTCACTTGAGTGTAAAGGTGGCGAACATAATCTGCAATGTAATCTTTCAATGCATCGTGGCTTTCTTCCAGCGTAGAACCGAGAGAACTGGCGTCTTCTTCTGTCATCATTTGCGTCATATGACAAAGTGAATTGCAAAGCTGGCAAATAGATTTGTGTCAAAATCAGTATCCTATACTAAGAAAAATATTTCCTTAAAAACACCCTCCTCAGAAGTATGTGACAAATCAAAGATAAACTCTTCAGAGAGCCGTTAGCCAACACCGGAAGAGCTTACAACGGTTTCCAATGGATTGAATGCTAGTCTATCACACCCTAAAATATCTACGCCGGATTCCCTCATTCTAGCACCCTTGAGGTAGAGAGGGTCATTTTGGAAGTCGCTGTCTTTTTCAGGAACACACCCTTCTGACCTGAGTTACTCAGACGGCTTGATTTGGAGCCTAAGAGAGATCATCACCGCTCCTGTCTCCAAAGCGAGCCAGAAAAAACCCTTACATACAAAATAATGAAAGGCAAACCACCTGTAAACATTAAATTTCGGAATCAGAAGAGGGTGCCCTGTTAACCCTTACCGCTACCAAGGCTGAGCATGGGGGAATGTCTCCTTACAATCGATACAGTTTTTATCATAGAGGTGTTGAGAAGGAAGAAAAATATCCACTGTGAAATACTGTTTGATTAACAACTTATTCTCATTGCTAAAATTATCAGAAACGTATAGTAAACAGTATGGAGAATTGTTAAGAATAATCAAATCGTACCTGCTGCCTCAGATGGTCTCTGTATTTGAACTCGCTAAACTCCGTGACCTTCTCAGTGCCTTTCAAGGCGTCAATCAATGTGGCGAAAATTCGACAATACAGAGTCACGCCTCCATAGTAACGCCTCTCTGGGGGAATTGACAAGGGTAGGACGGCATTGATTCGAACCTGGAAATAATCAGGCAGAGTTTACTCAAGTCAAAGCACAGACGGTCTGCATTAGGAATCAACGACTACTACTGCGCATAAATATTATTCTGCACTGTATCAAGCGTTCGTCTGGCTAAGTTTTGCTTCTTTACGTCTTACGAGATCGATCTTAGAAAGTGAAGACATAGATGAGTTACTTTCAACTTTTCGCAATAACAGCTTACTATAGGGTAATTTAGTGTTGACAACTGAGTTGATAACGTAAATAGGCCACCGTAAAAAGTTTAAAGGCTGACGTTTGGAGCGATAGCCCTTCGTCAGAGCGATTGGAGGAGGGCTTGCGCTCGAAACGTCAGCCTTTAAACTTTTTGCGGTGGCCAATTTACGTTATCAACTCAGTTGTCAACACTAAATTACCTGTTATACTCTTCCACCGACGCAGCACCACAGTTTCTTTAGAAACTTACTCCCTTTACACAGCTTACTATAGCCTCGTCTCGATACAAAATTCCATCGTGAGTTTGCATCATAAAATCCAATTACCACAAGTTACCTGTAGAACTTACCTTAAAGTTCTTGCAGTCGCGAATTACATTTTCCAAACCAGTGAAAATCTCAGCCTACGTAGATAAAAAAGTACTTTTAATTTTTAGTGTCTCAGTGTAAAAAGTAATGAAGGGAAGGAAGTTTTCTAGGGGGGGAAGGGTACTTTAGAGAGGTTCAGAGAAAATTGTCAGTCTTTCAAGTATGTTAACCCAAAGATACGAGAAATACTGGTTCTCCTCAAAGGAGCTACTCCCACTGAGCACACCCTTAAATTTTTGCTAAGTTAGCAAATGTCCATCTGTGTTGACCCTCACCATACTTCGCCCTCCATATTCCCTCTAAGTTTAAAATTGTCTTCATTGTGCTTGTCTTTCTAAACAAACGAACATTTTGTATTCCTCTTCAACTTGAAAGCAGGTTGTACTTCGTAGAAAATGACACAAAATATAGTGACGAGGCTCCTTTGATAATCACCGAACATTTTTCCATGTCGTGTCATGGTGGATCACGACTAATGATGTCACTGGAAAGATAGTTTGTATTCTCCTTATCTTTTCATCGAGCAATGTATTGAAATTGGTAAATTGGTAAAACAAAAGACAGATAATGATATTAAAAAAATACCAACCGTCCAAGGTGCTGTGCCGATCGGCAAGAAAGCATTGCGAAACACATTGCCAATGGCGTAACAAGCATTCCAGCGAACCTAGTAACCAAGGAGAGTTTGAATCAAATACAGTCAAGAAATAAAACAAAAATAACGAAAACAAACCCTAACCTGAAATCCAAAAGCCAAAGAAGTTGTATTTTAACCAAAATGGGATCAACGCTTCTACATCAGGTAGAGGGGGGGGAGGGGGTTAATTGATCGTGGGTTATCCCTATGGTTCATAAGGTTGTCCTGACGATTAAGTTAAGGTGCCCCTGGGATCATTCATACTCCCAGAGGGAGACCACAAAACAATAACTCCAAGGAGTTGAAGTTTATCCTTCTCATCTGCGTTCCGATCCTTTAAGGAAACGAGATTTTTGTCATCATGACTTAAAATAATTCTGTCAAAGGGTCACCATCGGCACCGTCATCATCATCATCATCATCATCGAAATCGTCATTATCAACACCATCGCTACTGTTCTCGTTGTCATCATTCCAACTGGAGACACTGATATGACTACCTTCTCACCTTCATAAGCCCTGAGCCGACGTTTCTCACCAGCGCTTGCACAGCTTTCTCCACCGCCTCAACAAAGCCTGGTTTATCTGAAATGAGAAATCAGATCACCATTGACAACACAAATATTTCAAACGTTTTCTCCACAAAGATTTTTTCCTTGCAGTATAACACACCTTGCATAATCCAGTCACGGAGTACAGTCAAGCGTTTTTCGATTGAGTGTCGTTATCTCAACCAGTGACCATAAAAAGCCCAATCAGAATAGAGGAAATCATCACAAGGAGCCAATGAGAATTCACAGCAAAAACAAGAAAACCGGCTGAAGCGCGGGAAAACGCGAGTTTACCGCGTCGCACTTTTGTTTAATTTTGCACTGATTGGTTTACAAAGTGGTGCAACTTTTCTTGAGTAATCACAGAGCGTATTGATTGCGATGGTAAAAACAATGCAATCCCAGAATATTTTTGACAATCAATTGAAGATTTCTCCAAAGTACTTTAAGTGATCTTTTACTCTTACCCAAAGATGACATCCTGATGTAGCGGAGAAAGTTTCCCAGGGCTCTGACCGCGTTGGACTTCACCTGAAACACATTGGAAAATAAAAAAAATCAGGCCAATATGTCACAATGTGTGAATCTTAAAATATTTTCCTTAAATCGTGACTTTTTTTTTATTGTAGTTGGTTGTTGTAATACAATTTGATCTTCTAAACCGTGTGTTCATCCTTAAATACTCACCTTTTCGTTATCATCCGCCGCTGTAATAGAAGTATTCAACAGCTTCAATAGCAACATGTCTGAAAAATCTTCCATAAAACTGGTGTCTCCACAAGACCTGAAAAATAAAACGTACCGCAATAAACGTAATGCAGCGCAACGCAACAGTTCGTGCTACATAACAAGTATATCCTGTTTAAAGACAAATTGTACCGATTTGAAAACTCTGAGCAGAGGCCACAAGCATGGTCGGACCTAGATTTACAAGTATACATCAAAACCAGACAGAAGCTTCCTGTTTTACTTACATATTGGTTACCAGAGAGTCACTGAGATTAGCCAACGACCAGGCTGCCTTCATCCGTACCATTATCTTAGGATCAGCCATGGCTGTGAGCATGGCATTAGCCGTGTCTGCTACAAACAGCACATCATCTCTCAGGCAAGGGTACAGAACAAACACACCCAGGGCACGTACTGATGAGGCCTTAGACATGAGATAAACGGCGAGGAAGTCAGTACAGGTTGAAGGTGTTTATTTTACCTCTAGTTATGAAGAAATGAATTATTTTAAGCTCAAACTGCGCAAGGGCAAAAGAACAGCGCATGTGGCCTTCGTTCAAAGAGAATGGCGTAGAGGGGACTGCAATTCATAACTCCTCTCCTTCCCCCCACCCCGTCCCCACCTTACACGCAGGCCACGTAGACTCGGTGAAAGTACAAATCAAAGCATGCCGGAAAAAAATATAGTACAAATCAAACAGTACCAAAATTTAAATTTAAAAGAGCTCTTAGTTCTGGTGGAAAACTTGAAGTGCGTCAGATTATCTTATCAAATGCAAGACGGTAGAACGACGGAATCACCGCATCCATGTTTACGATACGTTGCCAAGCTACTGTTTCTTGCGTAATCTTACATTTTGCAGGTTACGTAATTGCAAGCACAGAGGATTCCTAACCGAAAAAAAAAACTTCAGTGGGGATTTTCTAACCTTCTGTAACTAGATACGAGGAGGTTGCCACTACTTTCACCATTTGGCCACTAAGGTACTTGGTCTATTTCAAACTCTTTAACTCTTTAACTCCCAAGATCTGATTGTTAATTCTCCCCTCTAGCTGCTACACAGTTCCTTGTAATTTGGTCACGAGAATTTAGCGTTCGATTCTGAGTGATAAGTTTAAGTTCTCTTATTACCTTTTTGCTGGATAATGTATGGATATTTCTGGGAGAGGTTGCAAGTTAATCACTTCTGAGAGTTTAAGGTTAAACTCTTTGCTTTTTAAGTTTTAAACAGTTTCAAACCTTGGGTAAACAATAAGGGAAGCTACATTGTTACATTTCACCTTTACATTCTTGTCTTCATCATTGGACAAACCAAGTAGTAGGGTAATGCAAAGAATACGCTTGTGTACCTGGAAATAAACAAGAGATCAGGAAATAAATACACTTTAAAAATGGTATGAGTCTTAACGTATTCACACAAAGAGATGCAAAGTCACCAGAAATGGCCACCTGCTAAATCTACCTACGAGAATCGCTTTTCGACCTGGATGGGGGTGCCAATCCCATCGAAAGCTACCCTCCCCCCCGTACCCATCTACTCCCCTGGGTGTAAAGAGGCTCATAGAGAGTAAAATATCTTGTACAACATTAATTTTGTAATGAAAGGGGTATAGTACTGATATTCGAACCTGTCCGTGAAAAGATAACTGGTGTGAACTACCCGGAGGTTCGAAATAGAGGGGGTAAACAACAGTGCTTGACCAGAGAAAGAAGCCAGTTTTAGTGTCAATTATCTTGAGTTGGAAAAACCTAGGCTTAAGAACTAGGGATTTTATGATTTCTATTACATTACTATCGGAGTAAACTTACGGGAAGTTCGTTAAAGATGACAGCTCCAATGTTGGACAGGCAATCAACTGCAGCACTACATGAAGGAGCACACACAGAGCTTCCCTCTTGTATCACAGTGATCAGAGGACCGTCCATTAACTTGAGCCAGAATTGTAAAATCTAAAGAAATAAAATAAAACTAACGAATTTACCGAAAACACGATTATACAACTGAGAGAGGAAGAACAACAAACACAATTACTAGAAATACTATTTGGAAGAGTTGTCGGAGAGAAAAGAGACAACACGTGAAAACTGTAAGGTAAACTCAAGAATGGAGTCATGAATCGGTAAAAATTACTGATAACGAAAAACTCTGCATTCAAGTCAAGTAGCCCTACTTTCTGTAAGATAAAGCGACGGGACCTTAGTCCGTCGCAGGCTACCCCATTGGCATTTCGTCGGGTTTCCCTTTCAGTTCGCAGGGTAGCCATTCACATTCTAGAGTAGCGAGAGGCACTGGCGTAACGAGACTTGCGCATTAACACAACACAATGACCCCGCCAGTAACACTGAAATCTGGACACCTTGCCCCGTGCTCGAGTGCACGAACCATAAGGTCACTGCGCCTTCATCCAAACTATATGAGTACTACAATGGAAGTTTTTTAAAAGCTAACAAATTATACCAATCCTCATTTTAACACAATGGCTGTATACTTTAATTTTAATGCACTCATGGGGTTAACAACTGAGCTAACCTGTTCTTTAGAAACTGCACTCCTATCAGCGTGGCTTGAAAAGTCAGCATACATCGCCCGCGCGATTTCCTCTAGAAACTGAAGGGTAAAAGAACTACTGAATCGTTTTTGATGAGCAATAATGAACACATAGAGCTGCAAATTCACAATTAACCCTCACAGAAGCATTAAAACGCATGACTTCGTGAATGCATGATCAAAAACAGGGAAACGCGTAAGTGTATCAGTTCTTATAAGCTTCTAATTCTGCCGGACCTTTGGTTTTTTGCTACGCACTATTGCATTGTTGTGAATCCTGGAGAGGTTCGCAATAACAAATACGTCGACGCCTCTACTCAAGGGATGTAGAATTTACTCCCAGCAGAAAAAACGCTCCTATATTGAAGGGAAACCTCTATTGGGAGTACACTTCTCCTGGTCTTAACTCTTTACACCCTCACATCAGTATGTAAGTTCTCCATACTGTTCTGTATACATTCCTATGTATTTACAAGGAGAATTTGTTGAACAATACAGAACTTCTTGAGTTCGCGATCAGTCCCTTTTTTCTCATGACCTCAATATTTGATCTAAGGGGTGATGCTGGTGGGAGAAATTAGACTCTTATCACCCTCAGGGGTAGAAGGGTTGAACATGTTCCATAAACGGAGGTTTCATTGTAGTAAGCACTTTGTCCTGATATCTCAAAGGACCTGAGAACCCGCTTAAAAAGTGCTCACAATCGACAAAATTATATCACCTTCATAGCAGACAGTGTAAATGGTACATCCACATCCTTTAAACATGAACATGCCAGACTCCTGAGACACTCTACCACACTGGAACTGCAACGAGGAAAAATCACATCGTAGTTGGCGTAGTTACCCAGGAAGGCAGAGTTAAAAATCCGTCAACCACAAGGTTTGATATATTGCCAATATTTTTTTGATATACCTCATATTGATCGTTTACTGTGTTAAAACACGGCTTATTTACTGCCTTGAACAAGTCCAAATTTCGCAAAAGAACGGTTTGAAATTCCTCACCCTAGTTAAGAGGAGGAGGGTGGGGGGAGGGGAGGGGAGGGAAGGTACACGAACGAGACTCCGGTAATTCCCTCTCCACCCTCTCGTACGCCCGTGAGTACAATTACCTGAGTAAGAAGACATAGCTCTTCACAAAGGATCCCATGAACTGCAAGGCTTCCAATCGCACCACCAATGAATTTTCCCTCCTATTTATAGTATTAACACACCAGTTTATGAGCCATGGAGACTCGAGTGGAACCTGTAAATCAGGTTTCACATAAACTGAACTTATGTCATGGGCAGAACTACTGTTGTTTCCAGATACAGTCCTATTCCCTGTGCTGATTTCCTCCGAGGTTGGCCTCATTATTTCAACCACTTCTTGTAGTGGGGTGTGCACACACACAACCATTCTTAGACAAGATAACACTGCTGTTTGTAGGTTTGGATCTGAGTATTAAACAAGAAGAGAAAGAAAGTCAAAGAGTAAAATGTTCATTTAATTGTGGACCACAATGAGTTTGCAAAACTATACTCAGGGATTGGTTAAGAAAACTGTTGCTATACTCTCAAAAAATCCTACTTGGTCACTCGCGTTTTCCGCGTCTGAGGTTCATTGCACGTATCGACTTTGAATTCTGATTGGCTCCTTGTGCTCTATACCTAAGTTCTGATTGGCTCCTTGTGCTCTATACCTAAGTTCTGATTGGCTCCTTGTGCTCTATACCTAAGTTCTGATTGGCTCCTTACAATAGTTTTTTCCCGACCCCATTCCTGTAATCTAATCTTTGAAAAAAGGTATTTAAAGCTTTTTTACACTTTTTTTTTATAAAGCTGACTCAACAAATCGACTTAAATCTCTCGTTTAAAGAAGGTTCTCACAGTACGCTTATTTTTTTCAGTCGAGAATCCTTTCAATATAAGCATACCTTTAAGGAAAAGTAAAGGCCGAAGTTGTCTGACAACTTTGGTGACTAGTCCTTCCTTTAATCTGTTGTATGGCGAGTTCAGCACTAGAAGGGACAGGCACTAAAAATTCAAACAAGAAGAGCTGGTAAGGACAACAACTTTTAAACATAACACTAAAAGTAATAATGATGCAGACCTTAAAATAAGGTGTGGCGCTCATTTTAAAAAAGGCAAATAACACAATGGCACGATGTTTTCCAAGACCACTTAGTCACTTGCGTTTTCCCGCGCTCTAGGCACTGCTCGTTTTTACTTTGAGTTCTTATTGGCCCTTAAAATATATTCCTCCGTTCTGATTGGCTATTGAGATTACATTGCTTTTGATCTGACAACACTCAGTCAAAGTGTACACTCTTAAAGACAAAAAATACTTGTTAACTGTAAAACTTTACCTTTAGTATCTGGGCCTTAGTAGTAGCTGATGTTTCTGCTACTAAAGCTTGCAGCAGACATCTGTGAAGTTCATGAACAATTCCGCTCAGTTTCGCAGAGAATGAAGTGTAAGGTCGCGATGACGGTGAACTACTATGCTGCTCTCTGAAAGTAAAGAATAATAATAATAACTGTTTGATGATTTTCATTCAGTAGTTTTATGATTGTCAAAAATAAAAACAAAATCCTTAAACAAATTGCAAACTGCCAAAGGTTCATCTAGTAGTTGAAAGTCACAATTTCAACAACATCTGTTTTGAAGGCCTAGATTCTTTAATATTCTTAGCTCTGAAAATCATCTCTTTCACTTTGAAACTTAAAGTATTCCCCTCGTATAGACATTCTAAATGTACGAAAACCTGTGATTGTTTGTTCGTTTTTTAGTTAAAATGTATTTCGTTTTGTTTATTTTTAGCCTAATTATGCATTAAACATTTATGTTATTTAAATCAACATCTTTAATCTTGAACTTGAAAAATTAAGAACTCTGCGGAAAGACAGCAGATGACACAGAGAAACATTCTAGGAATGAAATAGTTATGTACCGTTCTTCAGCAGCCACCAAGAATTGTCTTGAACCATCCAATAAGTCCATGAGGACAGTTACACCTGCAGCTCGGCCCTGAAAAAGATCAATTAACAGTGTCAACATCACAACAATTTTAAAGCCAAAAATTCATCTGACCTGCTCAAGGGTCATTTATGTAAGTCCAACAATCCAGTCCAACAAAAACAAAGTTTAAAAAAAGTATTATGTTCACCACAATCTAATCTTGTCCCAGTTAATATAAAATTATTTTAAAGAATCATGTTGAACATTCGTCACATGCATTTGACAAAAACATACATCTGAGTCCCTTCTTAAAACTCAAATCTCTAACAATCTGATATTATGCACAGCTGCTCCATCGACTTAGTGACAGAGAACTCATTATTGAGCCAGGCTACATTCTATACCTTGTAAAAAATTTTGTTAAAAAATCCAAACATCCTCAGCTTTAGCTACATTCATACAGTCATGATTATTTTTTCTTCTGTGGTTTCATGACTTTATTACCATCATCACTATCCTTGTAATCCTCATCAACAACAACACTAAAACAAAACAGATTGAGATTATGCATCCCACACTGCTATAGTGTCTTACTACTTTATAGAAAATATGCCCACCTTTGGAGTGGGATCCTTCAGAATTATTGTGAAAAGGGACCATGATGCTGACATTGTATTATCAGGAATGAATGAGGACCAGTATCCAAACAGAATCTTTTTGTCTGTGCTCTGAAAAACCAAAATATTCTTGAGAATCATGAAGATTTTTGCTCAGAGTAGTCTTGGACTCTCTTTGTTTTGTATTATTTTGTTTTGTTTTTTAAAATAATAATAATGCATTGGGCTCAAGGAAAATCTCTGATCATCTTTTGACCTTTTGATTCCCTGCCATGATGTTGAATTCTTCCAACAATTTCACTACACTGTCACAAAGAAAACAAATATCACAGGAGAGTGACCAAAATCCAATTGGTTTTACTGCTGAATTTGATTGGTTGATAAAGGGGTGCAATCACACAATGAGATTTAATCAGCCTTGGATTACGATGAACACTCAATTTAAAATTATTCCAATCTATATTACAATAAAAAAAACAGATACAAAGACAAATTGATACATATGGTGCTTACTTTAATCACAGCCTGAAGACAAAGAAGAACATTCAGCCGAACTTTCAATGTTAGAGACCTGAAAAATGCTCTTGTTAGAAAAAACTATTCACTGGGCAATTGAGTTTAATTTTGTGAACAGAGGTTCCTGTGGCATTTTATCTCTTTAATATTTCATTTCCCAATCAAGATCCTTTGGAAAAGTAGGTCTCAATACAAGTCTATCATCCACAGCTGCAGGAGTTTATCCCTGTTTGTCTGTTTCTGTAGCATGGAGTGAGTACTATTATTGTAGCTCAAACTGAAAGAGAGGCAAGTTAGTACCCACCCCCCCCCCCTGCAGTTCTCTGGTACTCATTTATACCCTAAGGAGATAAGCACTGTGATAACAAAGTGTCTTTCCCAACAGCACACCCTGAGCTGGGTGCAAACCAAGACCTTTTGATCTCAAGTACAATAGGCAGGCAACCATACCTTGTACATGTACAATCAAAAACATTTTGTGAAGTTAGCAGTACCTTAGCCTTGCTGTCTGTCCTGCCTCACTATCAGAATATTCTGAGTCAGAACTTGCATTGGACAAGCTTGATGCACTGTGATAACCTGATGATTCTGCACCTGATCTATCAAGAGTGTTCATATTCATAGCTGCACTGTCTTTCTTTTGAGTAAAATTGTTACTTCTGGAATAATGTGTAGTGTGTCTTTGCATATTTCTGGGTCTGAGACTAATGCACTGGTCCTCCTGGTGTCCAGCCTCTTTACTCAAACTATAATGTAAATTCATTGCTGCAAATGTTTGTGTTGGCGCTTCTGTTGAAAGGCTACCAACAGATGTTTGCTTGGGTGCCACAGGTGAGGCAGTTTGTTTCGATTTTTTGTTGTTGGAGCGTCTCTTTTTCTTCTTGCTAAGGGCAGAGTAGGTACGATCTTTTTGGGGTATTGTGTCTAAATGGACTGAAGATAAATCATCTGGCTCAATCCCTGTAGAGAGAAGAACAAATCAGATTAAGGTGGAACCCAAGATGTAATTCCATAACTTCAGAGTCCAGCTACCCTTAGGAGGGCACTTTTTCCTCACTTAGTTGGAGAGTGTAGTACTATCATCTCATCTGAAAAATGTTGTCTAACAAAGGTTTGGAAGCATACTTGTTAGAGCTGGACAGCTCTTGGGGCATTGGCTATTTCTTAGTCAAAGATTACAATGATCCTTTCCTCTGAAGAAGAGGAACCCATGCATGTACTAATTCAACCTTACTCCCTTTACTTCATTTGGCAATTAGATTTATTTATTAATCAAGTAATGGTTAACTATCAATACAAATAAATAAAGTTACAGAGAGCTATTTGCCGGCACTGCACACCCATGGAAAATTTTGTAGAGATCACAATTAGACAACATGCAAAATTTTCTAACCCAAGTTTCTGAATTGTAGCTCTGTCATTTCTTTTGGTTTTGCTTTCCATGCATCAAATATCACAAAGCAGTGGAGAAAACCTCTAGCAAACCCATACTTCCTCTGAGTGTTTAACAAGTCAGTTTCCAGAGTAACAAAATTGAACTAAGGGGATGACTGACCCACTGTAGTCCTGCCATAACAGTTCTTTGCCAGCATATCTTTAGTTCCTGTCAGGCACTCACAGCTTCTATATCCCTGCTCTGCTATGCTCTGTTTCAGCTCATCTACCCCCACAGAGAAAGTTTAAGATGTCCAAGGAAAAACCACTGACATTTATCCTTACCCTTCTATACAATTTCTGTTTCAAGAAAACAGTGTGCCTACATACATACTTTCATGGACACTAGAATGGCAAGGGCTCTATGTAACTAAGTACAGTAAGTGCTTTCCTCAAAGAGAAATTTCAGCTATGATACCTGGTTGATCCTCTGGTTGCTGGTTCCTCTTCTCAGCTTTCACTGGTTTGTAGCCAGGCAAGCCACAAAACATGTAGTTCTACAAAAATAGTATAGAAAAATTTTAATTTAAAAATAGTAGAACTACACTCGGGGCCATTATGAGGCCAGAAAAAATATATGAGCACATTGAAAGAACTTATGCAATATCTAGAAACTTTTACCATGTGCTTCAGCTCAATGAGATTGTATGGAGTATTATAATTTTATCTCTCAGTTGCCACATGTGCTATGACTGGTCAATTTAGCAGGCTGTATTTCACTGTAGGGCCACTACATTCAAAAGTTTGTTTGAATTGAAATCTTACCCCTCTATTTGAACCCAGAGATAAACTAAATATCTTACTATCCTCATTTTCTTGATCTTTACTAAAAGCAATGCAACCTTGTTTTTTCCACTCGTATGGGCCACAACCAAGTGGGAATACTTGATCCATAACTTAAAGTGCCGACCCCTAACTAGGTTAGTAAGAGTTCTTTAAGTAAAGTAGCCATTTTTATGTGTCAGAGTTTACCTTAAGAGCTGCCAAGAGAGGTCCAAGATCATAACTCTGACTTGAACACCCGAGAACAAGAACATTTAACAAAGCACGCAAAACTGCATTGATGACCTGAAAGTAAGATAATGGGAGGAATTTATGGTTTGAAGGTGAGAATGAGTCCAATAGGACTCTGTATCTGATCATGTATCACTTGTAGTTAAAAATTCTAAAAACATGTATCAACCATTTACACCCTTAAATCAGTATGTATATTCTTCATACTGTTCTCATGGAGCCGACAACAAGAATTTTTTTTAACTTTTGAGAGCTTCTTAGGTTGGTGATCATTTCTTTCATTCTCATGACCTTGACGTGTGATTCAGGGGTGATATTGTAAGGAGAAATTAGAGGCTAGTCACTCTTAGGGGTCAAAAGGTTGAATATTCATTTGGTCATGTCATAGGCACTGTAGCTTTTTTCTTACTAACAAGTCTATATATTGGTACCAAAACAATAATTTTTGGTGTACAAAATGACATTGATCTTCAATAGAAAAAAAACTAACACTAACCCTAAAATGTTCAATCTCTGTTTTACATGAGTTTGGGTTTGAGGTTTGCAGAAGATCCAGAAGAAGATTGAATGCTTGTGCAATGAATTTATCATCCAAATGTAATCCATTTGATGACCTAGTGTTTAAAACAAAATCACATAAAAGCTGGAGATTACGATTACTTTTATATGAGAATGGTTCAAGGGAACAGTGGTATCCATACTAAGCCAACAAACTTCAGACTACTAGTCTAGATGCTCTATTGGTAAGCCTCAGGAGATTGGCAATAGTAAGACCATTAAAAATCATGGAAAACACCAATCAATTTAAATCCCAGTGAATAATTTTCAAAAATCTGCAGCAAACTTTTGTAAAAGTATGTCAGTTACTTGCCACTAAAGTTCCACACAAGTTTCTTTACCAGCCGAGTTACACTCAAGCATTTCATGATTAAAGTAAAGGGTGTTTGATAGGCATGGGAAATCAGACAATTCGATCTTCAGCTAAAGTTCAGTGACCTTCAGGACTCCTTTTTTATTCAAACCTGAAGAATATTCTCCCATAACTCGACACAATTCTCCTACTACTACATTTCTTGACCCTTTAATGTCTAGAAGTGATTAACAAGTACTTTCTCCTCACGATTCATATATGTTATTTGGTTAACAGGTTATGAGAATTGAAAAGTTTGTCATCCTGACCATGTTATCTTGATAAAAGACAAAATTTCCTGTCTAATTCTCAAAGAAATGCATGGCAGTCAGAAGGAAGTTAGTTAGATCTTGGGAATTAAAGGGTTAATGAATACCCTTGAGATACCATCATTCTACTTAACAAATCGAAAGTGGTTTAGTGTGGTCTGTACAATGATCAAAATGTTGCGGGCTCACAAGGTGAGTGAGTCCTCAACAAATTTTGACCACTGTGATAACTAAATATTGTTGTCAATAAGAGTGCAAACCATGCTTAATCACTATTGATTTGTTTTTTACCAAATATTGACGTCAAAATTTCCAAGTCATCCATGCTTGAGAGCTGATAAAGGCATTGCATGACACATTAATGCAAGCAGTGTTGTCTATACTCTTATAAACAGGGTCATATTGACCAATCAAATTGCAAAGTCAGTGCCATTATTGTGATAAGATAGCCCTTTCCCAGTGCAGATTAGTTCATCTTTTTGTATAGTGAATAAAAATTAACCAATCAGGATGAAATACCTCATGCATATATTAGCCACACATTGGATAGTACTACAGAGAACATCGGTTTCCTGTGACTTGTCCCTGCACAGGTTCACCAGCACCCCACCTTTACCTAACAGTCTATTGCCAAACTAAAACAGAGATGAAATTTTCAGTATAAACTTTGAACTTATATTTCACACCCTTAGATAACAATTTAAGGTATGCCCACATGTCCTGAATTTTATTGTGCGGGGAAAGATGCAATGGACCAATCCAATCTACAATCGGCGACAGAAATGTTCACACATTAACATTTTTAACTCACTTTTACTACAATTTTATCTCTTTTCCTCTTGTTAAGTTAACCTATTCACCCCTCCCCTCCCCTCCCCTCCCTCAAAAGCAATGTTGTATCATGATTCCATGAACCTTTAGGCAACATTGAATGGGGAAGGGGAACCTTATCAATGATTTAGAGGGTGGTAGAGACAGGATTGTTATTCTACTCATAAATAGGACTCTTCAAACAGGATCTGTCAACTAATTTTGATACTGATTGTAGGTTTCCTGGGTTTTCCAACAAAAGTAAATCAAAAATTACAAATTATGCTCGAAAAGTGTCACATGATTTTGCAAAAATGATTTCCATTGCGGTCCAACTCTAAGGGTAATGAAAGCTAGGTTAAGAGTAAAACAACCCTAAATCACAATGACGTTTGCCCCTTACCTTGACACACATAAAAATCAATAAGTTTTTTCATTTCTTCACCCATACTTTTATCAAATACCTGTTCACAGAGTGACCCATTTTCATAAAGAGTAGATCCTAAAGCTCGTAAAATGTTCAGTACTGTCCACTTTTTACAAATCTTGATGCAGTTAATAAGGAAGCTGGCGAGATGATTCAGTGTTTCTTGATTGAGGCCAACCTGTAATTCAAAGTCAAGATCAATGTAACCACAAAGAAGAAATAAACACAAAAAACATCAATACAGGACTGTATACTGAGGTGGTCCAGTGGGTTTACATGAACCTCCTATTATTTAACTCTTTAAATCCCATGAGTAACCTAGAAAGAACTTCTCCTTAAAGTATCAATACATTATCAAGCAGACAGTCGATGAGAATAAAGAAGAATACTGATTAGGGGATTATTAGTTGATCGTACACAAAATTCTCAGAACTAACATCATATGAATTGTATGATAGACAGTAAGGAGAATTACTGATGAGATCCTAGGAGTAAAAGGGTCAAAGGAGTATATCAGATCACGCTTGCAGATTTCCTCATACACCACTTCATTTGTAGTAGCTTTTGATTTCAAATTACTGAATTCATGCACAATAAAAGTAATTACTTAGGGTTAGAGATAGACACTTAGAAAACTAGAAAGTTGCTTCAACTGAAAATATGAAAATACTACAGGTAAAGTGTTAAGAGCTGAGCACTAGAAATATCAGTTAACAGATCAAAATGACTCTCTTTGGTGAATTACACTTTGGGTAAAAAATTAAATACCTTTTGTTTTGCCAGCAGATTCACAATCAGTTGACAGAACTTTGTGCTGAGAAAGTCATCATTTCCACCTGACTGTATAAGTGTACAACATTTACACAGTACTTGTAAAGCACTCTGGAAATAACAAAAGTTTTATCATAAAAATTAAACTAAACTATCCAACTAAAAAGGTTCAAAGGGAAAGTCTGTTCTCCAGTCAACTGCCTCATCAAGCCACTGAGCTCCTCCTAATTTCTGTGGTATAAAGTGGCTAGGAGTTTTGCTACCATGTATGGATGGAATGCCAGTCCATCATAGATTAGCCAAACCCCCTCCCCTCCCTCCCAAAAATTTAGTCCAGTTTCTCTGACTAGCCGTATACCAGAACTCGTTTTTATCCCTAGGGGAAGAGAGGCACAGTCAAGTTAAGTCTCTTTCCCCAAGAACACAACACACCAACTGTATTAGGTTGTAATCCTTGGCCTCTCAGCCAGCAATCCAATGAACTTGCCTCTACCCCACCACATCCCTGATCCAATGACAGAAATAAAAATGCTGGTAAACAATTTGCCAACTTTTTAAGGCCTTCTGCATCCAAGCATCAGATCACACAGACACCACGGGGATCAATCTGATCTAATTTTTAACAATGGAGAAGCTCTAAGCAACCCAAAAGTACTCAAAAAAATGGATGTAATGAGAAAAACCGACCTCAGCTGCTGTCCCGCATCATTCTACATATTCAATTGCTTGTGAAATGCCTTACACATAACTTTTAGGAGGAAAATCAAGAGATTTCCGCGTATCTTTTGATGCCTCTTAAAGAATAATTCATCATTATTTTCTTTTAATATTGCTTGATATTTATGAACCAATTAGTGGTGTATATATATATCAATACAAATAAAATACCAATGAGAAAACGACTCACCTCTTCATTGTCCACCACACTTGTTGCATAATCCAAAGAATTCAGTTCGTCCAGTATAACGTTAAGGTTTGAGTTAAATGGTCCGTCAGAGGACGACTCCTGCAGTATTAAAATCCTACGAGCCGCGTCTTTCCAGCACAGTTTGTCATCTTCATAAGACATTTCAGCTATTTCTCACGTTGGAAACTCATATCATCAACTTGTATACATTTTTAGTGATATTTCTCCTGTAAAAAAAAAATGAATCGATCGCCTTTGAGCCTTGTTTACGTGCTTAGTTCCGAAATAAATATTATTGTTCAATCTTTCCCGAACTAGCCGCCATGTTACTTTTTCACGAACACCCACTGACCAAGGTATCACTGTTTCATTGGGACTACTGCTTGGGCAAGGGGCGGGGAAAGGGGTGTATACTGGGCTATATTGTTGTTTCAATTTGTAGAACTGTTATGTAAGACATATCACTGTGTTGATTAGTAAGATACAACTATCTACACTGTCTACAGAAGGTACAGCTATCTACATTCTCAACAGTAGGTACAATTATCTACACTGTCTACAGAAGGTACAACTATCTACACTGTCAACAGTAGGTACAACTATCTACACTGTCTACAGAAGGTACAACTATCTACACTGTGTACAGTAAAACTGTCTACACGGTTTACAATAGCTACATATATCTACATTGCCTACAGTCGGTACAGCTTTCTACACTGTCTGCAGTAGGTACAGCTATTTGCACTGTCTACAATAGGTACAGCTACCTACGCTGTCTACAGTAGTAAAGCTATCTACACTATCTACAATAGGTACAGCTTTCTACACTGTCCACAGTAGGTACAGCTATCCACACTGTCTACAATAGGTACAGCTATAATAAAATACGTTCACAGAAAAATGCGTTTTTGCGGACTTTTCCATTTTTATTCTTCTTATCATCATTGTTATCTATTCTGAAACAAAAATAAGGGAATAGCCTATCGAAGGATGACGAGCTTGAAATGGATAATACATAAGAAACGTAAAAATAAGAAAAGAGGTAAAAAAAATACATAAAACGGTTAAAGAAAAAAACTATTTCTATTTTAAGGAAAAAGAGTCTTTGCAGGCCACTTCTGAGAAACAGAAAACACTACAGCATTTAGAATATAACTAACAATTAACAAAGTGGCCCGAAAAAGAAAACTGCTCATGGAACAAAAAAAGCAGAAGGAAAAAAGAAGATAAAAATCATGATAACAAGGGAAAAAGAAGATAAAAACAGCTTGAACAAAATACAAGTTCCGCGGGGAGGAGTTACTCGGCCCCCAAGCCAGTTTGAGAGTTATTCCTTGTCCGCAAGCTCTAAATCATACTCGGGGAGAAGTTATTCGGCCCCCAAGCCAGATTGAGAATAACTCCTATAGCGTGATTCGAACCCGCGACCTCGATGACCTCTCTTGCACTCATTGCGCGCCTACGATTGCCGCTCGACCATCTCGAAACTACACATTAGAGTAGCATAAATTGTGGGTGTATTGAGTGTTAAAAAACCAGGCTGGGGGGGGAGGGTGAGGAGCTTTGTGTTACTGAGAGCTCAATCAAACGTTTCCGGTAAAGAATAAAAGAAATAAGTCAAACAAAGAACTGACAAAAGCGATCTACACGAGGAATATTAGCATATGTTGTAATGGCGGGCGGCTTCGTTTGCTAAAGCTCGTTTATGTGATTCTTCAGTATTGAATTGCACATCTTTTACTACGCATAAAAATCACGTAATCATTTAGGCGTCAACCGGTATAGAATGGTTATAACGACCCATCAAACTCATAAGTCTTGAAAAGTACTGGAAACTGTTACCAGCCACCTTAACTGATACTATGCTGAACCTCTTTTCAATATCTTGTCGAAGGATTTTCCATGATTTACTCCTAGTGCGAAACATGCAAATTTGTGTACACAGTAATTAACTATGCATATACTACGGTCGGTCGACACTTTGTAAGCTTCTGTAACGAAGCGAAAAATTACCTCACCTTTGGATATTGTTTGCTGACATCTCTGCCTCTCTCTAATGTCAAAACTATTTTCAATCATTGATCTGGAGAATTAGCCAGGAGTGGACTACAACTGCATCGCATTTTAACTTGTATTTCGGGGGAAATCAATAGATAGATAGATAGATAGATAGAAACTTTATTGAGGTGTCAAAACCATCTTGCTAGGGAAGAGGAATCCCTTACTAATCTGGGGACACCAATAGGGAAAAATTAACAAACTAAAAACTATATGAGCAATAGGTAAAATATCTACAGTTATCTAATTACGAGATTTGTAGTAAAAATATACAGAAGTCAAGAGGAGCAGAGGCTACAGCCTGCGCAGCCATCATCTAAAAGTTCACTTATATTGAGTTGGCGTAAGTTAGTTAGTAAGTTAGAACCATACCACGTTGTTGCTAAGTTGGCACTATCCTTTAATTGGAAAGTCACAGCTGCCTGGTCTGCTCCTGCGTGGTAAATTCGATGATTTGATGATTGATTTTTATTTAAATTACGTAGTCTCATTAGAACGCCAATTCTCTGGCTGGCTTTTTTGCAGATCGAGATTATATGCTCAGAGAAATTTAGCTTGGAATCTAACACTACACCTAGATGTATGATATTATCTTTAGTTTCGATTTCGACATTATTCACGCAAATATTATTGTCATTTTGAATGAAGCCCAAGTTCAAAACTTGGTACTTTTTAAGGTTACCCGCCAGTAAGTTAGAACCATACCACGTTGTTGCTAAGTTGGCACTATCCTTTAATTGGAAAGTCACAGCTGCCTGGTCCGCTCCTGCGTGGTAAATTTGATGGTCGTCTGCATACATGGACAAGTTCGCTGTTAGGCAGTAGGATAGGTCATTCTGGAAAACATTCCATAACAACGGGCCAAGCGCGGAACCCTGAGGACAGCCACGACTCACGAATCGGCTCGAACTAACATGACGGCCGATCTTTACTTGATATTTCCGTTCATTTAAATAGCTGTTTAAAAGTTGATCAATGTTGTCAATGTTCGTTTATTTCGACACTCCGAAATCTGCAAAATAACCAAAAAATGTCTTCACAGTCCTCGAAGCTCAGTCAAAAGTCTTTCGAGTGTTTTAGCCTGGTTCCCGAAGTGACGTCACTAGTAGCCCGACCCAGATCCCACTTTGCGCGGGAGTAAACATAGAATTACGTGTTCAAACGTCTGTAGAAACGCAGGGATTTTATCAATCGAGATAATTTTTTCGCTGAAGTAATCAGGGAAACTAGTAGATTTTATTAAGCGAAAAAATTAAAAAAATTAAAATTATTCATTGCCTATACGTAGTGAGATGTACAACTGTATCCAAAAGCAAATAAAGTTTCCATTATTATTATTATTAATATTTTTAACTCAGGAAGTGTATTATTATGAAAATAAGTTTATGTTTGCAGAAATATTAAAATAGTGCCTTTTTTTTTTGCAGAGAACGACGACTCACCGGGAAAAACGATGGTGGAGGGAAAGATTTACAGAGGGAGTTCGTTGAGATACCATCAGTCCATTGCAGCACTGTTAATGTTCTCCAAAATTTAAAGATTACGCCACCCGAAGGAATCCGATGCTTTTCCCATGCTTGTCGTTTGCCCCTCAGATGTTGTCATTCTAATCTATCAACCTGAAACTGATACTTTAGTGATTACCCAAGTTATGCCATGGGGAAGGGTAGCGTATTTTTTTGTGTGGGCAGTTCTGCATCACAGCATATTTCCTATCAAATTGCCAGTATCAAAGGAATGTGGATACAAAAAAGCTACTCCAAATCTCTCTTTGGGTGATTATTGGTACTTAGATAATAGAAACGTGTTGCAAACAAACGCTTCCTCTGACCTAACAACAGTGTACGAGACAATTGTTCTGATGACTGACTGAGAAGTCGTCATAATGGTTTTTAAGCGACTTATTTGTAATATTAATTCAATAACCATTTATATATTAAATTTATAACATCCTAAATGTAATGAAGACATGATGGCGCAATAGGAATTAGATAGACATGCTTCAGAACATGGTGTGGTTTTAGTCTATGATAGTCATAATGATTTTTTATTGATAAGCGGTTCTTATCAATGCGGCAGTGTTGCTATTCTTGTCACGTGGCTAGTTATACATTACTCGTTATTCCCTCCCATTGATTTGAGTCACTTGAGGGAGGATTGTTGCTGTGGCTACAGGACTGCACTTGTGGACACCCAATTGGGTGATAAGAGGTACTTCAAGAATCGGAGTGTGTTTCATAGAGAAGTAGATAAAATTTGCAATTTCTCATCGCTTGTATAAGCTAACTATAATTATAGGTTATTTCACGGTTGGTGAGCGCGTACGATTTTTATTCACAAGTTGTGAACTCGGCAGGGAAGACGATTGTAGAAGGGAAGAATGTTAATTCGCACACTCTAAATTATTTCTCTTAATGTGTGGCAACAATAATAGAATTTTCCTAAAAAGAATCGCTTATCGGGATTCGCAAATGATAGGATTTTTTTTCAGTACTATGGGCTGTATGACTATGACTATTATATTCGCTCCACGAGCTAACAAATTCACAAGTTCGCGCTCATCAGACAATAGCCACGCACATGCACAACACAACTCCATATTGCTGAACGGCGTCTGAATCAAAAACGAATTCCCAACGGCGCATGATAAGTTCGGCGTCTGAATCAAGAACGAATTCCCAACGAATCAAAACGAATTCCCAACGGCGCATGATAAGTTCGGCGTCTGAATCAAAAACGAATTCCCAACGAATCAAAAACGAATTCCCAACGGCGCATGATAAGATCGGCGTCTGTTCCCGTATACGATACGGATGAGTGCACAAAATTCGTGCTGTACTGCTATGGTATAGTAGTGACCGCACGCTACACTAAAGTATAAAAGGCTTATTCTTTTCGCAGAAAGATAAAATATTGTATGATTCTAATTTGTTTGCAGGTGGCTCCCCAAACAAAACTGTTATTGAAGGGAAAAAAGCGGTTTCGGTAAAGACAACGATAGCTACAATGTCCCAATGCGTGGCAATGGCGCTAACATTTGCAAAAATTCAACAGAAGCGCCACCATGGACTCCACACGTTTCCAATATTACGGGTGCATCCCATCGGCATTGACATCATACTTTACAATGCTGTATCAGATCATTTAATGTTGACTTGTTTGACATGGACGAATCAAGCGCTTTTTATGTTGTGGTTGGTGCTACACCATGACGTATTTAGTTTTCTGGAATTGCCAAAAGAGTACGAAAGGTATACATCCGGCTTTCTCGATTATATTGCAAACAGTGGTGCTATGAAAACAGCACCTAAGTACCTTGTTTTGAAGAAAAGTTTTGAACTTGACGAAGAGGAGATTGATCGGGAACATAGGATAGGAGGCCTCAAATGATGTTTACTTGTATAAGGGTTGCCACAGGTTAGGAAAATGTTCCTGGAAAAAATTCTTCAAGGTCATGGAAAGGTCACGGAGTTTTATTTAGAGTCAGGAAAAATTGACCTTTCTGAAGAAAAGTCAGGGAAAATTGAAATAATTTAACGGTAATACAGCTGATTTAAGTAATGTTTAAAAAACGAGCAGGAGTGTTTTATCGGGTTTAAAACCACGAGGCGTAGCCGAGTGGTTTTTGACCCGATAAAACACGTGCTGCGAGTTTTTTGAACGGCTTCAAAAACATTCTTGGAAAAGCGTGTGTCAAGAGAGTTCATAACAATTATGCTTCTGTGAACGCTAGAAATTAGCATACGAGAAAAACATTCATAAGTCACGTGCAGTGTCTTTATATCTGATAAAACACCGCATACTAATAAGGATGAGGTTTATCGATATAAAGTCACTGCACGTGATGTATTATCTACCATTTGATAGGTTAATGGGCTTATGAATTATTAATGAGTTTTTGAATACTATTGAAGGCTGGAACAAACATGTGGGTTCACTGTGATCTCAATGAATTTATCACGCTTAATGAACAAATGGAAGAAGAAGCCACTATTAGACCTGACATTTTGCATTTCTTTGGTCAGGAAAAGTTTATTTTTTTTAGGGAAAAGTCTGCGAATCTTGAAAAGTTATGTATTTTTATGTACCAATGAAATAATTATTTTCAGTTAAATATTCCACTCAATATCCAACTCTTCACCACACTGTACTCCGGCAAGTGACTTGATTTGTTGATGACTGTAATTATTGTTTATTGCAAGAGGAGAATTCTTAAAGTTAAGCTCTTGAAAAAATATATATACAGTCGAACCTCCCGTAAGCGACCTCCCAAAATTTCAAGCCTAGGTGGTCACATTCAGGCTAGCATAGTGTCCAGTGTTTTTCCTATATGTCCTATTTTTTAATGGCTAATTATGCAGCGTGTGCTAAAATCCTTTGGTTAGCAAGGGAAGTTTATCATTCACAACTTTTTCTACAATCTAGGTCTTCTCAAGTATTTTTAACGCAGATTCTCATAGAAATACTGTTATTTCGGACACGTTTGCCTACCCGTCGAGATAGCTCCCAAAACCGTGATAATGCCTAATAAAAGTTAGTACGCTGAGATACTAAAGTTCACCTTCTTTATGGCTATCTTAGGGTGCGTTTTTTTAAGAAAATCCAAGATTGAACTTTGGTGCACTTTAAGTTGTGTGAACCAGGTTGATGATCTGGACAAGAATTGTACATTGAAGCCGAGACGGTGATGTAAGTAATTTCGCTACAAATTCCCATATTGAACTAGATGATAATAGCCAAGTTCATCCAAAAACTCTGACAGATTTGCCTAATAGATTTTTTAGTAGCGTACACGTGCAACCAAATTTGGGAATTCCATTAACTAGAGGATTTAAAATTGCTTCTATTAATTTGGCCAGCTTGTATAAAAATATTGACCAGCTTAGGATCTATATGCTGTCCAAGACAGTTGATATACTAGCTTTTAATGAGACTCGTCTTGACAGCTCTATTCAAAATGGTGAAGTCAATATTCCTGGATATACCCTTGAAAGGAAAGATAGAAATAGAAAAGGGGGTGGTGTAGCCCTCTATATTAGGGACTCAATCAATTATAAGCGTCTCAATGACCTCCCGGATGATAACATAGAACTGATCAGTATCCAAGTGTCGAAGCCGAAAACAAAACCATTTATTGTATGCACTTGGTATAGGCCTCCAGGGTCCACCACTGAACTCATGAACAGATTTGAAGATGTACTGCAAAAATTGGACTCGTAATCATATGGAGGTTGACATTATCGGTGACCTAAATTGTAATGTTGGTGCAACATCACCAGATTGCAGCACTCAAAAGCTACTAGATCTCTGTGATAATTACCAGTATAGGCAATTAATTGACCAGCCAACACGTATAACACAGCTCACATCATCTATTATTGATTTGTTTTTAACTAATCATCTGTCGAATTTTTCGGACTCCGGAGTCGTCGATATCGCAATCAGCGATCACTGTCTGTTGTATGCAATAAGAAAGATTTGTATCCCAAAATCAAATCCAAAGACTGTAACGAACAGATGCTTTAAAAATTTTATTCCAGGTAGTTTTCGAACTGATTTATCTATGGTCCCGTGGCATCTGATTGAACAGGAGCATAATCCTGACACTGCTTGGGATATATGGCAACATATGTTCTTAGACATTGCTAATAGCCATGCACCACTAAAGAAGAAGAGAGTGAAAGGAATCTCTTCCCCCTGGATTACTCCAGAGCTAAAAAGGCTAATGTTTCAGAGAGATAAACATAAAAAATTAGCCTCGAGGTTCTCAACAGATTGCGATTGGACTTCTTACAAACACATGAAGAATAAGGTTAATCATGAGATTAAGAATGCTAAAATGAAATATTACAATGCCTTCTTCAAAGATAACCGCAGAAACATAAAGGCAACTTGGAAAGGAATTAATAGACTAATTGGAAATGAACCTAAATCTAATAAGATAACTCAGCTGGATACTGGGGATACTGTAAATACCGACCCCATCGAAATCAGTAATATACTCAACACACATTTCTCCAAAATAGGACCTTCCTTAGCCTCTGAAATTAAAGACACATCTAGCAATTTTACTGATTATATTACCCCTGTAGGACACATTTTTAACTTGGCAAAAGTATCATGCCAGGAGGTCTTCAATTTAATTCGGAAAATACCCAGTAATAAAGCTAGTGGTCTTGATAACATCTCAGCGCGTCTGCTGAAAGAAGCATCTCCCATAGTTACTCGTAGTCTAACTTTTATAATAAATCAGTCAATTGCCACCGGAATATTTCCCAAAACTTGGATGCGAGCTAGAGTTTCGCCAATATTTAAAGAAGACCTCAGGACTGATCCTAACAACTACAGACCTATCTCACTTCTGCCTGTAGTGAGTAAATTAATTGAAAGAGTTGTTTTTGATCAATTGTACGAATATTTAAATAATAATAACTTGTTAACTGAATCACAATCTGGCTTCAGACCTATGTTTTCTACTGAAACAGCTTTACTTGAGGCTACGAATGAATGGCCATGGAATATCGACAACAGTCTCTTAAATGGGGTGATATTCCTAGACTTGAAAAAAGCTTTTGATACCATGGATCATGCTATCCTTCTGGGAAAGCTTAAACTCTATGGGGTCAGTTCTCAATCTCTAAACTGGTTCCAGTCCTATCTATCTGATCGAAAGCAACAAACGTTCATTGATGGAGCTCAATCTGATTTCTGTAATATAACATGTGGCATTCCACAGGGGTCTATTTCAAGCCCTCTCTTATTCACTATTTACATTAATGATCTCCCTTCATGTGATTTGTTTTCAAAACCCAGATTGTATGCAGATGATACTACCCTTACCACATCTGCAGAAGACTCATGGGTCCTTGAATATAAAATGAATTATGATATGAATTTAATCCAGTCATGGCTGTCTGCAAACAAATTAACTTTAAATGTGAAGAAGACTAAATACATGCTCATAGGGAGCCAATTTAAGTTATCCCAAATAAATAGTGACTTCACAGTCAAAGTCAATAACACTCCCTTAGAAAGAGTAATTGAACATAAAACCCTTGGGAGTTCAAATTAATGAATCTTTAAGCTGGCGCCCACACATTCATACCATTTCAAAGAAAATATCCGCTGATATTGCTATCTTGAGGCGTGTAAGTAATTTTATACCACTTGATACTAGAGTGAATACGTGTAATGCACTGGTGATGCCATATTTTAATTACTGTAGTGCCGTATGGGGTAATATCAATAAGGGACTAGCAGACAATCTTCAAAAGCTGCAGAATAGGGCTGCTAGAATTCTCACCTTCTTTGACTATGACGTTCGCTCAAGAGCTTGGCTTGGAAAGGTTAGAACATGTAAGACTTAAACAGTTGGCTGTGACAATGTATAAAATACATAATAATCTTTCCCCATCGTATCTGAGGCGGATCTTTACCAACACCTCAAATGTACACTCACACAATCTTAGAAATTCTGAGCTAAATAAATAAATTTATTGTCTTTTGCCTTCAAGTTAATTTGTCAATAATTGTACTCTGTTGAAGTAAAGCGTTCTGTTTTTGGTCACAAACAGAAAAAGAAAGGCATTACCTGCGCGAACTGGTAAGCAGACATGAAAATCTTTGTAAGCTTTCTTTTGTGGTCTAAGTGTTTCCTCCCTCTACTGTTTTAAATTTCTTTTCTTAATTTTAAGTTAGCTTGAAAATGAAGAAATGTAAAATGGTTTCCGTGTTTACATAGCCTGATGTAAACACTTGGGAGGTTGGGAGAAAACTCGTTAAGCTGAAAACCACTCCGCTTCGCGTCGTGGCTATGTAAACACGGAAACCATTTTACATTTCTTTGATAAAATAACTAATGAAAGAGGAACGAAAACCGTGTTTACATACGCTCATGTAAAATGGTTTTATGGCCAATCAGAGCGCGCGTTCTATTTGAATTATTTTATAAAGTTTTTTCGATACCAACATATGCCTAGAAATTAACCCACTTTACCAGTCAACTTTAACTTTAACAGTCAACGATACATTGACATCCCGGTACTTCCTGGCATAGAAGCCTGAAAATGAAGCTTTCCTAAATGCCTAATGAAAAAAGAGGACCATTTCCCTTACTACTTTGCTTGTGGTTTCACTTTTTTATTTGAGGACCTGTTGCTCATGACTCGCACAAGACTACCGCGCCGATTGGCTTCAAGGATTCTTATCTTATCTCACATATTCTCCACTTACCGGTAGTTTAAGACAAGTAGAGTTTTACTGTAGACTTTTGCCTATAGTTATTGAAGGATTCACACAGAACTTAAGGTCAAAAATATGCCTTTGCTTATTTACTACTCACAAATTTTAAAAGAAGAGTAGGTGAGTGATAATTCATTTGTTTAATAAATTAATTACTTGAAATGTTCATTTGGTTTTGAACAACACAGCCCTTACATAGAATTAGGAGTAGCAAAACAACAAAACCTTTTTTTTTTTTTTTTTTTTTTTTTCATTTATTAAACCATTGAAACCAAAAACAAAAAAAATCTGAAGCAACCACACATTTCCTATTCATCTGATAATCAAGAACCATGAATACTGGTTAGCCATGTCCTAACCCTTAACTCCCAAGATCTCATTAGTAATTCTCCTTCCTGTCTGCCATACAGTTCTTGTGATGTTTGTTTGGAGAAATTGGTATTGGATCAACTTAAAATCCCCTAATTGATACTTTTCTTTATTCTCATCTTTTGTCTATTTGATGTTATATTGATATTGTAAGGAGAAAATTAATTCTGTCTTGGTCACTTGTGGGAGTTTAAGGGTTAATTATAGAACTGTACTGATTTTCAAACAAATAATTTTCAAAAGAATTAAATATAGTTTTTTTGCCTACTTCACAAATACTCATTACAGTTATATCTGTTTATCATTCTATTCTATCTGTGCACACATATAACCTTAAAAAATAACTTTCTATAGCTTACAGCTCAATTCAATCATTAAAACTAATTTAAGTCTGTGCTTCACTATTTCCCCATTTCACTATCCATGATTATTTCTCTTCTAGCTGCCTATTAAACTCTCTGATAGCATATGAGCATCAAAATAAGAAATCAGTGACCCTAACCAGAATGGGGGATTGGAATTCTTAGAGTCCATCTGCCTTTTAAACCCTCTGATTAAAAATACAAAAAATCTTGCTATGGCTTACTAACTGATTGTTCTCTCCAACAGAGTTTTGGTAGTAAAAAAATCTTAAGGATATAACTGAGTAAATACAGAACACATACAAGAACATGTGGATTACTAACCTTCAAGCTGAAATTTTACAAATAGAGAAAATAATTACAAAAATATGAACCAGATCAGCCTACCAAAATTAGAACGGCTCTTGTATGAAAAAAATATGAACATCAAAATAAGAAACCAGTGGCCCCAATCAGAAGAAGAGATTGGGATTTTAAGAGTAAATCTGTTATTCTATTGGTAATCACTCTGAGCTGAAACATTCATAAATACACTAATTTTAAATATATTAATTTTATAACAGTAGTTGTATCTGTTTATAAAACAGATAAGATATTATGTGCACTCTAATTGCTCAAATATCAATTCATCAGTTCATTGTATCACTTACAATGGCTACATGGCTGTATTTATAAGAAGCAGAAGACTGTACTTTCTATCAATTCACCCATGTACAATAACCCTCTTGGGTTATTGGGAAAACACTTATAAAGCTTGTAACTAAATCATTTCTCTCATCTGATCACCTTAACATTAATTAACATTAGTTTACAGATTGATTTGAAAATGTCATTTTGGGTATGTTAAGTCATCAGACTTTGGAGAAAAGCACCACAGTAAAATAACAGAAAGTGCAATCTATTGCTTAAAGAAATTACTGCCAGTATCTATCTGTAGAGTCACTTTTCTCATTATGATGAGAGGCATCAGACCACATGCCTTTTTTGGTGTGGAAATAATGAAATAAATGAACCATCTTCAGCCTCTCTATCTCCATACCATCCATCAAAATGCGATCACAGATCTCCCAATCTTCTCCACCCCATTTGTTCTTGAATTCTTTTACATTCATTCCTCCAATTCTGTCCCAGTCACTTTTGTACATGCCCATCAAACCATAACCATAGAACTCCCAAAAGCCTACAGGACGATGAGCTGTGGCCCCACATGATAGGCGGATAAGCAAAGGGCTGTAAGCAATCTTACCCTGAACACAGTGCTGTATTAAAAGAAGAGGGCAGATTTACATGAGTAGAGAAGGTAAATGTTTGGCTTAATCTTGAAAAAAATGAAGATGCTTTTGCTTCCTAGCGTTGTTGTAAATAAGCAACTCTTAAAGAAAGATGTTATTCATAATGCCCCAAGTGAGAGACAAAGAAAAAGTCTGAGTCCCCTAAAATGATTCAAACCTTTTGAGGTCCCATACTTGTGACAAAATAAATAACACCTCATTTAAGATACTCATAGAAAATCAAGATAGATGATGATGACAACAGTGAAAGGTGATAAAAGTCAAAAGTAAGGTTTCTAACAATTTTAACTCCTTGCATGTCAAAAACAGATCAATATATGGCAATTAATTCTACCAAAAAGTAAATACACAATTAGAAAAACTGTTGTTAGGAATACAAGTTTTAAGGAGTGGGTTTGAGAAGGGGAAGAGTGACAGAAAGGAACAGTCTTGTTCTTCAATTCTTCCCATTTGTATCCCTCAAAAATTTGTACTCTGTTTTCTTTCCAACACAAGCTAACCAGGTTATAGTAATTTTACCTGTGCCACTCACCTCAAATGTGATCTAATCACATGTATAGCATCAAGTAACTAAATATCAAACATTGTGCAATCAAGCACATGTCAGTTTCCCTGAACCTTTTGTCTTCATCTTTGATTAAACTAACCATGATCTACTGAAGGTCTTGGTTTATTATAGAGACTATTTATGACACTCTTGACTCACCTTTCTGACATCATCCAGAAAATGGTTGGGAATATCCAAATGAAGATCCATAACAAACAGTATTGAGTTTGGATTTGTAACCATATTAGCAGCCAGTTGTAGTCCCCAGGCTTTTTTAAATCCCTCTCGAAGTCTAAGATGCTGATAATGTGGAATTCCACTCTTCTTCAGAGCTTCTTTCATGTCAATATCAACACCATCAAATTCAGTAACTACTATATTGAAATTGGAATCATTGGTTTTCTTGAATATTTTTGACATGTGATTCAAAAAATGAAGGATCCAACTTCCTTGTTTATTCCCAATGGTGAGAAGGATATTGATGACAGCACTCTTGTTCCATGTCACACCTTCAGGGGTGCATAGCACATGTGTATCCCAGGGTCTGTACACATATTCAGAGAATCTCACATGTTTCCCACTTGAAATTTCTCTAAGTTCCAATTCCACCAAATACCTGTCTCCTGTACCTTTATCATGATTTTGTTCCACATTCAAGATTTTCTTAAAAGAATATTTCCTACAGAAATCAAGAATGAATACCCAAAATTTTCAATCACAATAAGACAGGTTGAATGCTGACACACATTTCAATATAAGCTAATGGTGAATATCATTTTAAGTAACCCACTTGACTCCTTCCCAAAGGTCACAAGTGTTAAGTTGTATTCATGAGCCAGACACTCTCACAGCCCCTCTCTCCATTGATTTAGTCCAACTAACTATAAGATCACAAGAGAAACATCTCTAGACACCTCCTGAAATAGGGAGTCTCTCCAGACAGATACTATTTTTTTTCAGTTTATGGTGGATTGACCCCATTCCAAGTGTGTCCTCAATCACCTTCATCAGTTTGCCAGTGTATAATCAATAGAAACTACAACTGACACTTTCTACAATCTTCTGAATACTGTCAAAGTAAGAATGAACTTTAGGGGTGAGCTTGCAAAGGTGACTGGAGGCAACTTGGTACCAATTTTTCATATAACTGGTCTGGGGTGATCAATAGTAACCCTAAAACTGGTAAAAATTAAAGTAAATTTGACCATTCTCAGAGGAATTTTAGAACCTTCATTACTCTCCTCACTGACTGCAATAAAATTCTTAGGATGTTTGTTCAAAGAATTTGGCATTGGTTGAACTAATAATCTAGTTGAAATTTTTTTTTCATTCTCATCACTTGTCTGCTATATATTGTATTGATATCGTAATGAGAAATTTGGTCTTGGTCATCAGTGGGAGTTAAATAGTTGAAAGGAATTACAACTACCCCAAGTATTTTTAGCTCTTACTTGGTGTAGAAGACATAGTATATGTCACACTATTGTTTTCATTGTTTTCTTATTCCCAGTTGTGATGAAATTCTATTGTGGCATATACTGTGTCTTCTACACCAAGTAAGAGCCGCATTTTTATACCACATCTCCTTCAGGAATTTTGTATTAAGAATACTCAGGAAAGAAAAAAACTCAAGACAATTACCCGGGATGTTTGCTCTCCATCTGCCTCCAAACTTGAGACACAACATGCTTTGCTTCATCTTCATTCATCTTATCATTTCCAAAGCTTATAAAACCTTTTTCTTTATCCATCATACCTGCTGCAATGTCTGAAAAGTCATATGGGTAGACTGAGGTGTAATGGGTCTCCCACATTGCCTGGTATCTGTATAAAGGTTCCTTCACGATGTAGGATGGATTGTACTGACAAGGAGGGAATAAATATTTACTGTCTTCTTCTTTGATGAAGGGAAGATGATAAATTTCTGTACGATGTCTTACTTCTTCATTTATGAATGATGGATCCCGATGTCTAATGTGCATTGGGAGGATGTTAACCTCAGATGGCATAGGCTGAATCATAGCGGAGTATGACTTGACTCCATCAAACGGCTTTGAAGTCATATCATATTCAAATGCAGAGAGTAGATTTGACGGTATATCTCTTAGTTCGTCTTTCCATTTGGACGATCGCCATTTAAGGTGTAGAAAATTATCATTCCACCAGTGATGGTGGCCATGTTTTAGTAAAATTTCTGTATAGTAACGCTTTCCAGCTAATAATGAAATCGAATCTCGCTCGCGTGCACGGTTTAAACTTGTATCTGATGTTATATTTGCAATTAATTTGCTGTTTTCGGGATTTGAATCCAGACTCAACCATAGTTCTGACGATCCACTTGACTCTAAATGAAAATTGTAACTGCTAGATTCATCAGGAGTAAGAAATCCATACATTCGTAATCCAAAATTCTCGAATTCCCTCGTGAAGTGCATTTGAAATCTTTTTGCTTTTAAACGAAGCACCGGGGCGTGAGGAAACAGAGGAAATTCTTTCAGCGACCGCATGTCCGAGCCACAGAGATCTTTCCAAACCGCGACGTTTAAACCTTTAGCATTAGCAGCCACTTGGTACTCATTCCTATTATTATTATTGTTATGAAACCTTACCAAAATAATGACTATCGCTCCAATTACGAGAAGCATCAAAAGAAGTTTCCTTCTTTCTCTTCTCAACATTACTGTCAAAACGTCGCCTTGAATATTCACAATCTTAAAATATTGTCCTTGAAGATACCAAAAATCACAGATTACTCTCACTTCAGAGCTGACCGTGCTTAATACACGCGTAATACACGTGCGCAACGAAGGCACACGAATGGTAGAGATTTTAACATCGTAGCCTTCGAATATTGTAACATTGCCTTAACAGGTCAAATTCTCAAGTAGTACTTTGTGTAAGATGAGGTACGGTGTCCCCAGCAACAGTTAAGAGCAGCATCCCCAACCTGCAGCCAAGTGCAAAAAAAATTTTTGCAAGTGCCAGACCTTTTCTTCTGAGCCATCCACTCTCGAAAGTTAACTCTTTTCCTTAAAACTCGTCCAAACTAAATTACAAAGCAAGCATTTTTCACTGGAAATATTTCGACCTTTCCGGTTTAAATTTCCCATCCCACCCAGGTAAAAGGTTCAAATTCCCCACCCCCCGGTCACGGACGACAGTCAACTGCCTGTGTGTCACCCATGGGCTGGGGGGATGGAATGGAAGCTTCAAATCGATTTAATTTGCGCATTATCTCCAGCATCTGCTTTATTTGCGATGAAAATATGTAGTTACTTAACTGATTTAATCAGCCAAGCATTGTAGGTGCTAAACCGGCAAAAATCAAACAATGCACTCTCTTTATCAATAATTTTAAGGACTTTTCTCAGACTCAATACTCCAGACAGACAGCTACAAATCTTACACTTGATCTGGTTAACAGCCTCGCCACATCAGCGAGCAAGGTTCCTTCCAACCAGAGTTCCTGTTTGTAATTAACTGAACACAGCTTTGCAAGCACGCCCCACCGATAGATATCAGGGCCTACTCGGATGTCTCTCCAATCCTAAATAATTAATTCCGTCTACGACAACAAAAACCTAAGAGGTATCATCGGCATCAAAACCTTCCTTCTATGACCTAAGACGTTGGGAAACTGGCCCCAGAAGTTGACGAACTCGCTTACGGCGAGAATGTTGGCACATTCGCGTTAGGCCTTGATAAACTCGCTTGTGGCGAAAAGACCTGGCTACAAATGTTTTCTTCAGATATCGAGTAACACCATAACCAAGATTTACGAAATCTTTTCGAAAAAATGATATTTCTTGGAGCATAAACTCGAAGTTGAATGTAACTGCATTAAAGTGATCACCGAGACATGAGGCGTTTAACAGTTTCTCGATGGGATACAACATGTACAAACCCACGCTCTCCCCGTCCAGGACGAAGATCCGCCATAATCTCCCTAAAATTTAACCAGCCGGCTGTCAAAGATCTATTGTTAGGGATATGAACACCTCACATTTTGTACCGTCACTAGATTTGTTAAATGTTTTTGGCCAAGCGCCCAAGATGGTCAAAATTCAAGCATTCTTTGATGAGCAAAAATCCGACGGCTCGGAGACTTGATTAGCAGTGAAGCAGGGTTAGTATGACTCTGGTAACAGTGATTAAAATATTGTGCGTGAAGTCAGATTCCACATGTAACATCAACATTAGAGGGTCCATCAAATATATTGTATGATAGCTTACGTGGCCAGTGCACAAAGGAGGAGTAAGGAAGGGTGACTTTATTTGAGCGCAAACGTTGATAGATAGGAGCCCGATCCTCTCATATGCCAAGAAACAAGCAACCCCCCTCCCCCCCCCCCCCCACCTTCTCCTTGTGCTCCGGCGACGAAAGCTGTCTTATAGTATTTAGAACACGCGACCCTAAAGGCCCATAAATATTGAGGACAAGGCCACGCCCAGTCGCACTATTCGTGGCTGAGACTGTATTGCAATTGTTGTTGTGTACCGTCTATCACCACTAGCGAAAGACGGGCCACCGCTGACCTCTTTACTGGAAGCAGGCGTAATATGGGCTGCATACTTCTGATAAGCAAAATATCTCGGCGGCTTACAAACCAATTCCATCTCTCACCAAAGGTTCAACCAGAGGCGACCGTGTGCGTTTCCTCCCTTTGCGAAACTAGTTTGCTGAATCGTAAGATGTTAGGGCGGGGGCGGGGAAGGGGAGAAGCGAGAAGTTTGTCATTTTTAGGGACTTGTCAGAAATTAGCAGGGGGGGAGGGGGGGTGGAAACAGAGGGGGGGTCACAACTTTTTGAGCCTCAGAAAAGGGAGGGGTCATGAAAAATGGGCAGTTAAAAGGGGGAGGCTCATGCAAATATATGCCCGTGATCATGTAGAGGTTCACCCACAGAAGAAAAAGGAAGTTCTTTATTTGGAAGAGGTGGATGATCATGATGAATGTGAGGTAGATGAAGGGGATGAGGCATTACCCACTTGTTCTAGTGATGAAGACTTTGTATTGGGAGAAATAGGAGAGTCGAGTGATCAGTCGGACTCTTAATATAATGCTGTCATCGAAAATGTATGTATGTAGCATGACAAAGAACAGATTAGAAATATATTTTGAGTTTTCATAATACTGACGCACCCTACGGTATCGCAAGAACTAGATTTTATCATTTGTACAAGAGGGGGAGGGTCATGATATTTTAGGCCAAGCTCAAGGGGAGGGTTAGCAAATTTCACTCCCATTGCAGGGATGGGTCACCTAATTTCCGAACCCAAATTTAAAATTCCCATCCCCCTCCCCCCCTGCTAATTTCTGACAAGTCCCTTACCGCGGAATTTTCACGCGCAAGACACAAAGCGAGAAAGACGTAGACAAAGCAGTCGAACATTTCATAATGTCCTCAAGGAGAACTAGTCAGGACTTCTTAATGGATTATTATTCATTGATGTTGTTTCTCCGTGATGTGCTATGGTTTCGCTCATAGCTACAGCTGAATCAGTTAATGTCATGTACTTCCAATGTATTTGTTCCAAGCTAATTTCGAAAAACTTTTGTCAAAACTTTTGCTGGCTTTCTGTTCTTTTACCATCTTTCCCTTTAACCCTTTACGCTCCAACATCAGTATCCACATTCTCCTTACTCTTCTCAATACTTTCCCTTTGGTACTGTAAGGAGAGTTCGTGTAACAATCAAAACTACATAGATTGTCAATAATTTCCTTTATTCCCATGATCTTAATAAATGATCCAGCAGTATTATTGTAAGGAGAAATTAGAAGCCGGTCACTCTTTATATATCAAAGGGTTAACAACATTGTAACACCCCATATTACCATGGTGTAAAAAATAATATGTCTTAATATGTCGTATGAAAACATAACTGAACTAACAAAAACAAGGGTAAACGAACCGCAAATTGAAACACAAGAGAAGACTGATTGCATACTTTCTTTTTCGTAGTATTTTTGTCTTGATGTATTAGCATCAAAAATTAATTAAAGTAAAGCATATCATCTTTAAGGTCGGCACACACGCGGCTAGTCCCTGCGACTAGTCTCTGCGACTAGTCCCTGCAACAAGTCCAGGGAACAATTCCCATCGTTTGAAATAGCCATTTTTGCCACAAAATCTAGTCGCAGGGACTAAAATTTGGTCCCTGGACTTGTTCCTCAAAACGCTTCGTGTGAACTGTTCGTGGGACTAGTTCCTGCGACCAAATTTAAATAAAACAATCACAGATCGGTATCACAATCATATTTGCCATATTTTCCCGCCTGAAAACACAATGTACAGAGGCGATTGCGTGACTTCCGAGATAATTTCTTTGATGTTTCCTTCCCGGGATTAAACCAGTTCTGAAATAATTTACACGAGTACTGGAAATCTTGATCGAATTTCCGCCCCTTTTGTTTCTGTATTGGCCACATCTGATCGGTAACAAAGCGTTATTTCTGCTTATATCCTAACTGAATCAGAAACAATTCAAGCACTGCATAATTTTGCTGAACAATCTGCGGTTTGTACTGAGCTGATTTATTGCAATGCTACATTGCTATTTTAAGAATTTTGGTTTCTTAAGAAAGCTGTAGAGTGAAAGAATGACACCATTTGCCCCCAGTTTTTGCTACTTTCCTGTGCAATTGGTCCCTTCGTGTAAACACTACTAGGGACTAGTCCTTGCGACCAGTCCCTTCGTGTAAACTCTTCAGGGGAATAGTTGCAGGGACTAGTCGCAGGGACTAGTCCCCCCGTGTGTGTGGCGACCTTTATAATTGGCGTAAGCCCCTCGAGGATTTTCGAAACTATTCGAACCTGTGAGAAAATTCTCGATTCTGATTGGTTATCAGCAGATCGATGTCAAGAGGTTATCCAGTGGCGGCTGTCCAATCACAAGATAACATGCAGTTTGATCGTTTTCACACTCAAAATTTGTTGTATATAGTGAAAAAAAAAAAAAAGAATTCGTTTTGTATAATCGATAAAGGTGAACTTGTCCATAAATTCATGAATTGCATACCTTTTTATTTCTTTTTCGCATATAAATTCGATGAAAGTCAACGAGAAAATAATACTATTCTTCAGTTAAAATATATGAATATCTTATCTACACTAAAGTGCTAATTTCAAAAGTTTCCTATTTGTCTGTCAAATCTCATTTATTGCCTTCCGGCTGCAAATCACACTCATTTATTATGTCAGGAGAGGTCTGTGTACTCGACAATATCTGTGTCATTTCTAACATCAGACCACATGCCTTTTTTGGTGTGGAAATAATGAAATAAATGAACCATTTTTAGCCTCTCTATCTCCATACCATTCATCAAAATGCGATCACAGATCTCCCAATCTTCTCCACCCCATTTGTTCTTGAACTCTTTTACATTCATTCCTCCAATTCTGTCCCAGTCACTTTTGTACATGCCCATCAAACCGTAACCAAAGTGTTCCCAAAAGCCTCTGCGATGCCGTGCTGTCGCCCCACAAGATAGTCGAACGAGTATGGGACTGTAGGCGATCTTGCCTTGAACACAATGCTGCAGAAAAACACCGAAACATGTTTCCAAAAATCAGACTACAATTGCAAATCTTCTATCTGCTTTACGCTGGCGAGGAAATTCAACCCCTCCAAATTTAGATCTACTGAAAACGGAACACTCAGAAATCGTCCGTGATATGGGCGCAGCATTTCATGAAACAATCCTGAAACAAAGGCCATAGCTTATTCACAGACCTCTCTATTCTTCCTTAGATCACTGTGTAAGCAAGGTAAGAACCACGGGGAATCTAACGAACGTAAATGCTTGAGGAGAGGGAAAGAGAAAATAGACGCACTTGATTTGCTAAAGTTTGACCGATGGTGACACTCAAGGGAGAAATTAGAAGCAGGTCACGCTTAGGGTCAGAGGAACTGAGGTTAAGTATCAGTAAGAAAAAAACGGCTCTATGTCCGACTACTAACTAAATGAAGAGATTTCTCTTTTCTTTTGGGCTATTGCTCAGTGAAAACTGTTATACTCTAGTTACCAGGTTTCTGGCTCTTCGATGATCCATATCCGCTCCAAAGGTTGTTTTTCTTAGTTGATGGACAAGATATTAAAAGAGAAAAAACAATGTGCGCAAAACTCTCACAAACCTTTCTGACATCATCTAGAAAATGATAGGGAATATCTAAATGAAGATCCATGACAAACACTATTGAGTTCGGATTTTTAACCGTACTGGCAGCCAGTTGTAGCCCCTTTGCCTTTTCAAATCTTCCTCGAAGTCTAATATGCCGATACTGTGGGATTCCACTCTTCCTCAGAGCTTCCTTTAAGTCAACATCGATGCCATCGAATTCAGCGATAATTACATTAAAATTGAAATCCATGGTCTTATTGTATATTCTTGACATGTGATCAAGAAAATGGAGAGTCCATCGCCCCTGATTATTCCCGGTTGCAAGAAGGATGTTGACGACAGCCCTCTTGTTCCATGCCACGCCCACAGGGATGCAAAAAGCACCCGATTCCTTAAGCCGGTACACATATTCAGAGAACCTCAGAGATCTCCTACTTGAAATTTCTTTCAGTTCTAGTTCTACTAAATATCTGTCACCCTTTTCAGGATCATGATTTTCTTCCACATTCAAGATGTGTTCAAGGATATACTTCCTGTAATGCAAAGGAGAAAAAGGAAAACAAGTGAATGGTAATGTTATTCAATGAATGACACTGGCATATTCGGAAAAAAGAACTCCGAGTGCTCCGAGCACTTTAAATGCTTCACCACTGAGCTTTTAGGAAACTTTTGGCAGGCTGGTCCGTTTGACTAGGTCCATGGTGAAAAATGCATACTGCTAGGATAGGAATGCCGAATGTAATACTTTTGCGCATCGATGATGTACATGAAGATAGCAATTTTTAAGACTGGTGATTTAAAAATGAAAGATGAAGTTACTCAGCGAATGACACTGGCATGCATGTTTCAAATGTTCGAAATAATTTTGATTACGTCCTTTCCTGCGTCACGCAATCATACCAAACGATGTGACAAGCCAGATTCTACAAAGCAGCAGAAAGGAAACTGAGAAATTTTTCTTGTTACCTCTACATTCCAAACCCATGAGGTCAAAATGGAAACGTTTGGTTCTTCGTCTGTATTGTTGCTTAAGTCGCCTAAACGGAAGTCTTAACAGCCCCGCCTGTTTTAAGAACGGAACCTAAACGTCACAAGTTTTACTTCCGGTCTACACTCCTGCGACATCGTGTAACAAAATGGATTTGTGATCTCCTAAAGCGATTCCAACTAAAGCAAAATTTATGTTTTCACTTCTTCAAGCAAGAGTGGAATGAATTCTGGTTAACCTTTCACTAAAATTATCTTTCAGGTTGGGACTACAGCTATATGCGACTTCTTTCACCAGGTGAGGTTTGGGTTATTGACGATGCTGACGAGAATTAATTTTTTATCAAACAGCTGTTGGGCATTTTTTTTTTGGTTGCCTCTGGTGGTTTTTTTTAATGACATAAACGAAGTTGAAAACATTATAATAAAGGCCTTTCGGTTTTGCTTGATTTGTTTGTTCAATATTTTCCGCAATCCATTGAGTTTCCACTGAAAGTTAATTAGTTAAAGTCAAAGGACTGAAACGCCATTTTTACGAATGATGTGAGAACAGGTCGAGTGGGGCAAAATGAGACATTTTTTAATGCAACTGGTATACCAGTAGGACACCTGCGCGTCTCGTTTTGGCTTCGGCTAAGGCTTTAAATGTAGATTTTCTGGTTAATTCTTACCCCTCAACATTTAACTTATAAATTTGCTTTATTTCATTATAATCTAGAAACCGCTAGACCTTGTCACTATTCCATTCATGAAGGTGCACAAAAACCTTTTGTTTGTAATCGGTTTGCGGTCGCTTCGATAACTCATTAAAACGTATTTTGTCTATGCTGTAAACTAGTGCGAAAAGATAAGGAATAATTCTGCAGATTGACCCCAAAGATTCCATCTACGATCCCGACATCATATAAAATTTCGACAAGGCATCGTTAATGATTACCATACCAACGAAAAAGGCAAGATTTTCTAAGAGCTCACAAATTCATTGTGCATACAATTTTCGGACAAATAAAACAATGTCGAAAAAAATAGATTGCCTTTGAGCCTGCAGTTTTATCTTAGAGAAGGACAAGGTCCTAAGGAATTAAATTCAGTCAAAAACACAAAATTAGATGTTTTGTTTACTTACTTATTGCTCGAGGTGTCGGAGACTTTGTGTCTTTCACAATCACTGAGCAAACAAGCTTCACACCGTGAAAGATGATTGCAATCGAATCAGTGAGCCAGCTTCAAAAAGTTGAAGCAATCAAAATTTTCAAGTAAACATTATTAGCCGATAAGGCAGCCGAACAGGTATCTAATCAAATATATATCTTCGCCACGTGCTCATCTGTTTCACAATTTCATTGACAAAATATTGTAGTTTTCCGATGCCATAATCACAACTGGTTCCACTTGGACGATTTACCTTTGAACTTTTTAAGTATTCGGCATTTTTTTTATTGCTGTTCAAGAAGGGAACCAAATTTTCTCAAGTTGCCTGTACTTTCACCAAACTACAGGAAAACTGAGTGCTGCTTTTAAATTTTTTTTAAAATTTTTTTTAAAATTAACCGCGCAGGAAGGAAATAAAAATTCTATAATTCTCAAACGTGTTCGCGTGTATGTCGCAAGGAGCATAAATAGACGAGGCGATTGAACAATTTACGCGATAGCCATATTGTCAGAGCATGACAAAATTTTAATTCTCTAACACGTTAGTTGTTGAATCGAGTCGATCGATAGTTCGCTAGTTCGTTTCAAATGAAACTGAAATGCGCATGAATGAACCGTGTCAATAGCATGCAATCGCAGTTCCCATTCTTTCGACGTGAATCACATTAGCAAAGAGCGAAAGTTTTTAAATTAATCAGATACGGTGAATCCCATGATAATAGTCCTGTTAAACTTTGAATAACCTAATCGAGGACGAATACAATCTGCTAGTAAAAAGGTGCAGTCAAAAGAAAACATTAAAAATTGAGACTTCTATACCTTGGGGACTTGACTTGAATTTGCGTCCAGACTTGAGCAACAATCTTCCTTGCTGCATTTTCGTCCAACTGATCGTTACCAAAAGTCACAAAATCGTCCGTTTCCCACCTCTTTCTCATAATATCTGCATGGTCGTGAGGATAAATCGAGGTGTAATGGGTTTCCCACATGGACTGGTATCTATCTAAAGGATTTTTCACTATGTAGGATGGATTATACTGACACGGCGGGAATAAATCTTTAGTGTCTTCTTCGGTGATGAAAGGAAGGAAATACATTTCTGAACGACGTTTTACTTCTTCATTTACAAAGGATGGTTCACTTTGTTGAACGTGCATTGGAAGGATGGTATCCCGTTGAACAACTCGCTGATTCAGTAACGATTGCAGTTTGATTTTACCAAATACATTTGAATGTTGATCGTCCTCGGATGGCATAAGTAAATCTGAAGGAATATCTCTATAACCTTGCTCTTTCCAAGTCGAAGATCGCCATTTAACGTACATGAAATTATGTTGGCTGTGAAGGCCATGTTTATGTAAAATTTCTAAATAGTAAAGCCTTCGCGCTGATAAAGAAATAATATTTCCATCATGTGTCCGAGTTGTCCCCGATGTTACGTTTCCCACAAGCTTGCTATTTTCGGGGTTCGTATCCGAACTAATCCACAATTCCGTCGATCCACTCGAAGCTAAATGAAAGTTGTAATTCCCAGATTCTACCGGCGAAATAAATCCGAAAATTCGTAATCCAACATTTACTAAGTTTTGCTTGAAGCGTAATCGCAAGGTCGACGTGCTTCGGCGTGATGTCGGCGAGTGTGGGAAAAGCGGGAACTCCTTCAGTGACATTAGTTCATAACCGCAGATTTCTTTCCAAACTGATACATTTAAGCGTCCTTCCCCAAGCTTTTCGTCGACATTACTCTCAGTCGTGGAAAGTTTAGAACTTTTTCGGAACGAAAGAACGTCCTCTCCATCAGCCATTCTCTCGCCTCGGCGTTTTCTGTTTTTGATGAGAAATAAAACAACGAAAAAAAGAAGCGCCCAAGAGAGCAGTAATCTCAGTCTTCGCGCACGGTACATTACAGTAAGAAGAATCAATCTACAAATAATTTAGAACCCATTTTGAGGCACGCTCGTAGACGCTTGAATTCAGTTGAGCATATTGCGTGATTGGAAAAACTAAAGCCTAGGCCCCAGGGTTAACTTTTCAATCATTTATTGCGTGACTGAACGCAATTCAGGATTGGAATCGTAGAGAAGGACTAGGGTTGAACGGAACAATGTTCTAAAAACATGTTCGCATCGGAGAAAAGTGTGCTTAACTTAGAACTCGGTAGACATAGACGTAAACCAGAAACAGTGCTTTCGTGGGCGGATGATTATCTCTTGCTAAAATATAGGTATGTTAAGCCCCTGGAGCGAACTTTGAGTTGCTATCGTTACGAACATTAACCCTTCATCAGAGCACGAAAGCAAACTTTCGAAACGCCAGCATATTGAAAGTTTGTTATAAAAGTAAGAATATTCTTTGCTCACTGGATTGTACATGAGAAATTTGAAAATTAAAAACTGTGTAAAAGTTTTGTTCCACCCACGCAAAGTAATGCTTTGAGAATTATTAATCCATAAAAAGAGCCTCCATTTCGCGCACGAGTAGTTGTCCTCGAACATCGTTTGTTCGAGAGGTGAAGGATCTCTCGAGAGCGAAGAGGAAAACTTTATTCCAGTGGAAACTATAGCGCATGATTTGTTTTGTATTTCCAAGTTCAACATGGCATACCTGATTACTTGACTCGTTGAAACCGACCGCGCGTGGGCAAAAATAATTGATGGATACAAGGGTGCGCTTATTGGAACGAGGGCATGCTTATTGGAACGAGGGCGCGCTTATTGAAACAAAGGCGCGCTTATTAGAACGAGGGCGCGCTTATTGGAACGAGGGCGCGCTTATTGGAACGAAGGCGCCCTTACTGGAACAAGGGAGGTAAATCGAATCATTGCGTATACAACAAAGTTGTTATTATGAGGGCAAAACGAACACTAAATCTAAAATGATCCAACATTTTCTGGTATAAAAGTAATGTATTCCTAAATTGTTTCTTTATTTTCATAATATTGTTACAACTAACAATAAGGTACTCAAAGTTAGTCAATGAATAAACTTGGGTAATTTTTCATTTTAATACTCAAGGTTGTAGAAAGATTCCTATATTTTTGGCAAGCTGTAAAATACAACCTGTGCCCTTTAGAGAAAATGAAGCAATAGAGAACATTTTTAAAAGACTGTTAGTTGAAGTAAAGCTGAATATCAAAACACTGTTCACAATGTTTTAAACAATTTTTTTCCAAATCCTGTATCAATTGAAATATTCTAAATGAATGGTGAGAAACATTTTAGTGTCACACTGAGGGCTTATTGTTAAAAATCTGTGAAGTTGGTTGAATCAGGCAGAGAACATAGCACCTGTGTCTTGTAGAAATCAGTAATTCATCTTTTTTATCCCATTTACTTTTGCTAAAATAACTGATAATGAATCAAAAATTCAATCATGGTTACTGCACAATAATAAATTTCTTCGTCTCAGTGTAACCCTACCATTCAAAAAAATCTGGACAATTCAATTCACCTGACACAAAATATATAATATTCTGTATATCATCTTAAAATAAAATTCAAACAGTCAGGTACAGTAAAAACCTAGGTTTTTTCAAGTCAACCTCCATAGGTTCTTAAATAAATGGTTTTTATCTGTAAAATTAGGTTACCTAGGTTTTTATCATTAAAAACAAAACAACAACAAAAAAAAGAAACCACAATTTATATTCTTAGGCATGGGTGTGGTACTGTTAACTATTCAAGCTTTATAGTGCCCTGCTTTACATGGTTAACCTATACACACAGTTGAATGCGGTACACCACTATAGAGGTATTGACAATACAGTATTGAGGTCTTATAACACTGTCAGCGTTCTGGCTAGTTTTTTGTTACCCTTTTTTGTATTGCATGTGATGTATGATATTATATTTGAAAATTTCTATGTTACCAAAATAAGAGCCTGTATTGAGATTTTAGCCTAAAACGGTTCTCATGTGAAGAGTGCTTGACTAGGAAATTTTAGTCTTACAGGTTCTTATGGGGTTTTTTTTTTACTCTATCATGCAAGATATGCCTAGATTTAATGACCGGTACACTGGAAGGCCACATAATGTTATAAAAAGTGCAAAATGATTTTCAATCTAAAGTGATTTGACTTAGGGGGAAAATATTTGTTAGTGATAATTAGTTAATAATTTTCTAAGAAGCATTTTCAGAGGGGTCATTAAATATATTGATATGATTTAGACATATTTTATACCAGCTCTCATGGATTTTCATCATTGCCTAACCATCAGCTTTCATCAAACTGACTACTTCACAGTTTTGGGAACTGGGGCAGTCTAAGATATAAAAACAACAGCAAAGGGTTAAAGCTTTCATTGATTCAAGCAAACAGGTATGAGATTTACACTGATGGTATGACATCTGCCATACTGACTCAATCATTCTTTTCTTGCCCAAATGGATGCCCTTAGGCCATTTATAAGGCCAAATATCCCATAACTTTTACTTTGGCCAAGAATATCTTATTTTGTAAATTGCCATTACACAACAAAAAGTGAATGAGCTTATCCCTTTTTTTTCTCTACAGTAGAATGACTAGGAATATTGTGGATTCTTTCCCTGAATGGGATATGGATCTGTCAAAGGTCACCTGAGAACAGTTCCTCAAGTTTCACATTTTCCCCAAATTAACTCTCATTACCAGTCCAATTGACAGTGTATCAAAATTGAAAGGAGAATCTGTGAGATGAACACCCTCAGGAGCAGAAGGGTTAACACTTTAAACCCTAACATCAGTACGCATATTCTCAATACTGTTCACCATAAATTTTATATGGTACTGACATCAGTGCCTTGCCCAGGATCAGCACACAAAAACACAATAACCAAGCCAACCAGGGCCTGGGTGCAACCTTGTTCTGCAGTAGTGGTAACCAGTAATCCTCAGTATCTTATTTCTTTTTGTAATTAAGCTTTCATACATTTTTACTGGGTAAGGTGATTGGCCCCATGCCCAAACCCCCAATATGGAGCATCAGAGACTGACACACATCAATGGTTTTTTTTTCAAAGAAAGTTCTAGATCTTAAGACTGACACAAGGACATTAAGTCACAGACTTTGGAAAATACTCACCACTTCTAAGTTACCAGTCTGTCCCTTTTTAATCAACAACTCAGAGCTATAAAATAAAAAAATAATACAAATAACTTAAAAAGGCAAAGATAACAATTTAAACCAAAACTTCCTGATGTAATTTAAAATCAGCCACAAATCCTTGAACAACCGCAGTAAAATGTGGTCAGTGATATTTCTGTTGATTTTCTCTCAGCTTAAGTCATCTGATAGATATGTTTAAAGAAAGAAGATGATATTAAAGTTTCTTAATATGTAACATGTCCCATCCCATACAGAGGCACACATTTCTGCAGAGGTTTATCAATAGGCAGGGACAGCAGGGGGTACAGAAACCTTAGATAATGGGGTTTGCACAGCATAAGGGAAATGAGGGAGGAAGGAACAAGAACTGGGAGAGGACTGAACAAATGCAGAAAATTGCTTATGGTTAATCTGCCATATTTCATGAAAGAGAGTGGGGGACAGGATGGTACAGTACTGGAAGTGGGAGGCCCTCAACCACCTCTCAAACCCCTTCCCCATTTAATATCCCTACAAACCACTACAAGGTCAATGTTAACAAAAGCCTGAAAAATAATCAAAACAGAATTTGCAGTTAGAGTTTTATTTTAAGTTTCTACACAACATAAGATAGAAAATATCCAGCATACCCATCATAAAATGAAATTGTCCCTGTCTTATCTTTGGCCATGTTGTGTTTTATTCTGAGTGAGAAAAAAAATTTTAATTCAGTGTTGTTTAGAACAGCCAACCTCAAACTAAAAACAAAAAATATTGACATTAAAGGAAGAGGGCTGGAAAGCAAAGTGCCAGAGATGAGGATTTTACTTGAGTGACTGGGGGTTATTCTTAAGAAAAGCTTCCAAAATTCTAGTTGGATAATCATAATAATCATATTAAACATGATATTGATGATGATGGAAATTAAAGTAATGCAATATGATAGTGGTGATAACTGTAGTGGTAAGAATGTTTTATTTATACTAAATGATCAGCAGGAGGAAACTAAATCACTACCAAAAAAACACTCTGCCCAGTTGTCAAAAGATTTTCAGTGCTCAAGGCAATAGATTTTCAAACAAAAAATTAAGACTTACTCTCCTGTCTCAATTTTGAGAAGCTGATTGTTGTTCAGGGCATTCAGGATATAAACAACTGTTTCAATGACATGAGTGCTCGTCAGTATAAGATCACCCTGAAATGATCAAGAACTATGTCACAATACTTTAAAGAACTTAGGTGTCAATAAAGGTATGTCTGTTTTACATTGACGTTGAAGGGTTAGTATTCGCGAAAAAAGGGATGATCAGGTAAGACACTGTGGATTACACATGATAAACCTGAAAAAAAATCATTTCACTTCAGTATGACTAGAACTGTGCAAATGATGGTAAAATCAATATTTCCATAAAATGCTTAAGCTCACCTTGTCCCCTTTGTCTTCAATTGGTAAGTGAAGAACAATAACTCCATCCGTTTTAGAGCTGACTGAAATACCTAAGAATGTAACACAATTAAAAAATATTACTTGAATTTCCCGTACTACAATATTATCAATGCTATATTGAAAATATTGTAAGAAAATTGGTCCATCCTTTGACTGTAGGCTCATCAAAAAAATAAAGCACTTGAGAAGTTTGGAGAATACCTATGCTGCAAGTAACTTTTACACATCTTAATTTGATACTCTCCAAACTTTCCTTGTGATTCAAATCTATAACAGCACATGCTAAAACATGAACCCATGATGGCATCTACAGCACTGAAGTCATAATAACTAATTGCAATTTATCTAAAAATAATCTATTTAAATCCCTGATTCATGGAATCCCTGATTCATGGAATCCCTGATTCATGGAATCCCTGATTCATGGAATCCCTGATTCATGACATTCCATTCAAATCTGTGGTCTCTACAGTTCTACTTTTTCCTCCTTCCACAAATATTAAAACTTTATTCCTCGCAGATTAACTGTTTGTTTTGGAGGAAAGTAAACTTCTGCAGCTGTTGCAGATGAACCTTAAGTCCCCAAACAAGCATGGTATTCTTAGATGTGGCCTTGATTTGGTGGGGCAGAGCAAAATTCAAGGCAGCATTTAATCATTCAAATCAGATATATACTGCACTCACCTGTCAAACTGCTGTTGGTAATTCTATGCTTCAGCTTGTAAGTCTTGTCATCCAGAATGTAAATTGCCTGCAATGAAACAAGCACATCACAGACGTGAAATAAGTGATAGAATTATTATATAATTAATAACAATATTAATTTTAATAACGTATGAAGGATTTAATTCTTTATAATAACATTTATAGTAATAGTACCAATAGTGATAATAATAAAAGTTAAATCAGATCAACAAAGATGATCATAATATTAATATTACTAACAATGTTGATAATATTTATCTAGTTTCCATAGCATGAAGTGTCTAAGAGCATTACTACTTCCCCCTGGATGGAATGCAAGTCCACTGTAAGGTTACCCCCCAGCATTTCACTAGGCTTCCCTGACAATTCACCATGAGTACCATTTATATTCCTGGGAGGAGAGAGACACTATGAGAGAGAAGTGTCTCACTAAGAACACAACACAGTGACCTGGCCAGGTCTTGAACCCGGTCCACTCCATCCTGAGTCTGGTGCTCTGACCATTTAGCCACTGGGTCTCTTTGGACCAGACATGAAATGTAAGGAAAAGGGAAAAGATGTTTTTTTCTCAAACAGTACCTGTTCTGTTAGGATTAATATACGTGTCCTCAGTTTGTACCCATTTCTGTCATACTTGTGAACTCCAGTGCAGTACTAAAATAGAAAAAGAAGCATGTTTAAGTGAAGCCACTCACAAGCATTCTTATGTAGAGTGAAATTTGAATCTGATTATTCAAATATCAACATCATTATCTGCCTCAATAATCATTCTTCTGTCATAAAATCTACTATACACTGATCATAACTAAACAAAATTCATAATCCTTAGCATTCTTTTCATTTCTAAACAGATAGAATATTCCAAAGGGCAGTTAAAGATAAGACATCCAGAAGTAAAAGAAGAAATTAGGGAAGGAGGGTCAATTGTCAACAGTAATAAATGGGTTCTCACCCTAATGGTTTCTGATGATGGAATGATCTGTTTGTCTGTTACAACAGTCTTCTTCAGCATTTCCAAAGCAACACCTGTACAAGATACAGTGAAAACATAATGACCACAAAATCCAATAGTCATGGATTCAATTTCCTTACTTTATTTGTCGTTCCACCTTTGTGAAAAACTAACAATGTCTTACTTTATGCACTGAGAGCTTTGCAGGACTATTACTTAAGCAAATAAAATGAGTGAAATGGATATTACCCTGATTTAAAATACATAGAAGTCTACTTGGTCGATACATTACAAATCTGAATTTTTTTTCATCATGAATCGCCATGGAATCTACCATGATGAGCATTGGAATGGCAAATTAATGTACATTTTACATCAGTACACAAATAAACACACAGATAAACAAATAAATGAAGGCAATACCTAGCCTGTGTGGCTCAAATGGCATTGGTATACTCTCTTCATAACTGGCCTTCTTTCCTTTAAAGATTTCACTGGCTGTGACCTTCATGTTGAGCTGAAGAAAGAAAGGTAACTGATTGATTCACTGCATGGAGGAAATTAATTGAACAAATCTTTTTAACAGTATGTTGTCTATAAGACTTTGGAGAATATTGTATCTGGAAATGCTTGCAACCGAATATAGATATTTATACCTTGAATAAAATATGGACTAGTGCTTGGGTAGGCTAATACCACATGTGCATACAAACCAAAAAAATTTACATGATAAAAATGTCTTTAAAGGAATGTTTTCAAGAACCATGTTTTTGCCATCAGTTGTCACAGATTAATAATAATAATCAAAGGTGTATGGCCATTAACCTCCTAGAGTGACTGGCATCTACGTAGTATCTCCTTACAGCATCCCCCTTGAATCAAACATTAAGGTCATGAGAATAAAAGAAATGATCACCAGCTAAAGGGAGTCTGGATTGTGATGAAGTCCTCCCCATCAGTGTTGTAGGAAATGTATATTGAATAGTATAGAAGATATGCATATTAAAATAAGGAATGAAGGGCCAAATACTGACCTGGGCTTTCTTCTCTGGTGTGATACCTTGAACATACTTTCTTACAAGGTGACGAGTGTGCATTTTATGAAGTTGTTCAGAAACCTGTTAGAAACAATGAAATCATCCTCACATTCTGAGAAAGTTGAGCAAACTACGGGAAAGAAGATCACTGAAAAGGGATAAAGTTTACACTCAAAAGCCAAGTGGTAAACAAGGCACTGATGCTTATCCCGTCATCCATAGCATGGAGCATCAGGTGTATTGCTACTCCCCTCCTCCCTTTCCACCATTTATGGACATTCATACTCCTAGATGAGAAGAGGCAATGTGAGGAAAGTGTCTTGCCCAATGACAGAAGTCAAGGACCCAGCTGCAGCCCAGTCTTACACCTGAACCTCTTAACTCCCAGTGCAGCACACTAACCTTAACATCAAGACCCAGTTTTTCAAAGCTGGGTTAATCTGAAAGCTTTAAATGAAAATTCAGTACCATTTTTTTTGTCCACAATCTGGTGAAAAGTTTTCAGCAAATGGCTCATGAACAAAAAAATAAAGAAACCAGATTTAAATATAACCCTGGCTTAGCAATAATCAGCCTTTGAACAACTGGGCCCAGATCAGCCTTTCTCCTGCTCAAAAGCTACTGTATCCAACTAACCTCCACCATTGATCCAGGAGGCTTCGGCCAGCTCTTGTCTAGTACACTACTGGGTAAACGTTTTGCCAGCAACAGAAGATATGACTTCCTTACATAGGCAATAAACTGAAAAAATGCAACTTATTTCAGAGGTGTTGTGAAAATTTGCATCATTATCCTAATATACAGATCTGCTTTGATAGCCTTTGAATTATTTCCTAACTAAAACTGGAAATTAAGTAAAATTCCCTCCTTTTTTTTAACAGAAAACATCCCTGTAATTTGTTTCCTGTGGAAAATTGTGCAGTTGATTGTCTTTTTTCCAAATACACATGTGCTTAAGGAACTGTTTTAAGTAAGTTAATTATGAGACAAGGTGTAAAGGTGGAGCAAGAAAAATTGCAATTTTAGTCAAGACATGAATAAGTTAAAGGCTTACTGATACAGAAAGATGCTTCCAAGCAAAAGGTTCAGAAGCTATCCCCTCCCTACCACAATGAAACCTTCCATTCCCTTTCACTACTGGAAAACCCTTTTCTGGAGTTACAATTCATGGAAAGTAAGTATCTAAACCATGTAGAACATAAAAATCATTACTCACATCAGTATTTTCTTCACTTGCAGACTGGTTTCTTGTTATGAAACCCTTTATGAACCTTTAAAAGATTAAAAAAGTGATCATTATATAATTATTAAGAACAACTAAAAACACCAAAAGAAAGACGTTGCTAAATAACAACACCTACTTGCGTATCCGATAGGCAGCTTTTCTTCGTCGTTCAAGCAGCCTTTGGGCACGAACTCGTCTCCAGTGTTTTGCAATGACAATGACAGCCAGCCGCATCCTAACATATATTTGTCTCTGGTTGTAGCCCCTGAACTGAGCTTGGATGATTGTAGCTGTTTTATGATTAAAATTTCTCTCATTATCTTAATTAATATATGCATTACACTTAACTTATAAAAGATTAAATGACCATGACAAACATTGCAATTGGAACCAGAAGGAATGAAAATTTAAGATACAAAACAGTCAAAGTAAATTGCAAGGTTTTGTGATCACAACTTCCAAAAAAAAACACTCAGTCACCACATTTCATACAAATGAATACTTTGTCTACTTTTTTCACTATGAGTATTAGGAATTAAATAGATTAGAAGTACAAGTATTTAACAAGCCACATTATTCAAGAATTAATAAAAACACTCCCTAGCCCAATTCACTTCATATTATGACACATGCACATCAAATTCACTGTTCAATTTTGTCGAACACAATTCTCCTTACGCAGAATGAATTAAGGTACAAATTGCAAGTTCTATAATTTATGGTAGGCCTCTTATTCTAAATATTATACAATTCTCTTAAATTAAGAGAGCCATCTTAAGAACCATACCAAGGGCAGGTTTCTTAGCTTGAAAAGCATCCTCCGTGGTGAACAATGTTTGGGGAAATCTGATGAAAATCTTTGACCTATCAAATAAATTGTGAATACTTAGTTGAAGAAATACAAAACATTCAACACTTGGTACCTAGAAGCCAGAGAGGGGAGAAAGAAATTCTATCTGTAAGAAACATGACAGCCTCTTGAAAATTTTGAAGAAAACTCCCCTCTTCCACCCCTCACCCCTAGGAGACCAATCAAGATGTAGCTTACCAGCCCTTAGTCAACTCCCTAAAGATATCAATTCTCTTTTCTGAGTGGCATAGACCATCATGTATTATGAAAATGCCTTTCTTCCTTTTCTTTGTGCTGCACAGTAAAGCTGCCTTTTTCATATAAAAAAAAGAAATGCTTACATTTGAACTTAACAATCTGGGCAAGACCAAAATCAAAGACTTGTATCCCAAAGGGGAAGATAAACATTACTGACTCTTTCATACAGGAGTTATCCATAAAAATGATGGTAACTATTTACATTATTTTAGACTTACTTGCCAATCCTGTATTCATCAGGTTTATAGTTTAGATGCTCACAGATTTTCTTCACACCCTCACCTGGATCATCTGGTAAGAACATTTATACAGTAGATATTTGTAATTTATATACACCAACCACAACCACAACTTTATAGGCTTTCCTTTTGTAAATTAAACTACATTTGAACAACAAAACACAACAACAATCAACTTACCATACCACACTGGCCAAGTATCTGGGCACAGACATTTGTATCTGTAATTATAGAGAAATTTGTTTCCAAACTAAAATTTCCATATGAGCCCTTGCAATTTTTTTTAAGGGGCTTGAGATTGTTCAAAAGCATTTCATAATTTCTTATATAGAACACTGAATTTGTGGCCTTTACTGTTGCAGCAAGGTGGCTGCTGTTGAGAGGTAAAAATAGGAGTGAATGTATAAACCACCTAAAAGAATGAAAAAAGGCCACAATGCTACATGGGAGTTGCTAGATATAGAGTGGTGAAAATAAGAAAAGGTCCCACTGTTCTTAGGGTCATTAACCTTAAAGTCATTTACCTTTGTAAGAAGAATGGGAAAGGTCTGCGGTAAGCAAATCCTGCCCTTCTCACTCTCAAGTTCTCCATCAGACCCAGGTATTTTACCTGATGTCGCACAAGATCATCTTGAAAGACACCTGTACAAAATATAGGCAAAAAGCTTAATATTTGATGCAATTGATATTCAAAGTTTAGAGGATGACAAAACAACAGACGATTGTACTTGATGACATTGATAAGAGCATTTTTTTCCCATATGACAGATACCAAGCAAACAGCTAGGGCCTAAATTCAACATCTCATATTTCTGAGCATGTAGTAAGCACTTCATGGGGTATTTGTGTCCATGATACATGATGAATAATGAAAGCTATCCAAGCTTTTCCTATAGAAAATGAGTCAATGTTATTTAGGGCCTAGGCTATGGACAAAACTACCCAAGAGTATCAGGGACGTCACAACCCTAACGTCGTTTAAAAGCAAGATACGCCAACTCAATATAAGTGAACTTTTAGATGATGGCTGCGCAGGCTGTAGCCTTTGTTCATTTTGACTTCTGTGTATTTTTACTATAAATCTCTTAATGAGTTAACTATAGATATTTTATCTACTACTGTATATAGTTTTTTTTTTTTTTGTTTTTTTGTTTTTTGTTTTTTTTAGTTTGTATATTCTCCCCTAATTGGTGTCCCCAAATTAGTAAGGGATTTGTTCCCTGGCTAGACGGTTTTTGACACTTTAATAAAGTTTCTATTCTATATTCTATTCTATATTCAAATTAAAGATTTTCCATGAATAATGAGAAAAAAATGATAACTTATGATTGTGTTAATTAATAAAGGAATGCTGCCCAGGTTCTATCCATATTGTTTCTGTCTATAGGTGTCAACATTTTTGCAATTGAGTGTAGAGAGGTTTTTCACTACACCTGCTTTCTTTGAGTCATTTGGTTTGATGCATCTGACGTATGATGGCTGTTTACTCATCAAGATTGTCATCAGATTGTTTAAACTTGTCTTGAACTGAGTTCCTGCCTATTAAGTGGCAAAACAGAAGAAACAGAGTTTACATTTTCTCTGAAACATCACTAGGCAGGAGAGCTTGGAAATTCATGATTTTCACAGGCAGTTTTATTCATTCCTAGCAACTGCTCCACTCCATTTAAGATAAATTGTAACTAAGTGTGAGCTTGTTGTAGCCTCTAACCATCCTACGACCCTATTGCACTAGACAGGCTTCACTAAAAGCTCAATTTCAACATCATATTATTTTGAGAAAAGACAGCCACATTATTTTATGACACCAAACACACCCCTGCACCCCAAAATTCTATAAATTAGTAGCAAATTATTGCAAGTCCTTGCTCCTCACTGTTTCTGGTCTTTTGAGTGACTCCATTTCTTTCTTGGGGAACACCTTTGATGTGATGCAGTTGGTACTGCTGCACATTGCCTTGGAAGTTATAAAAAATAATAGTTTAATCTTAGTTTCACAAAAGAGGGCATTAAGAAATATTCAGGTTTACAAAATAATTATATTCATTATAATCAGGTTTCAAATTAATTATGACCAGTATGTGAGTGTGTTTTTTTTAAAACCAGAGTTAATGGATGTTCCATGAAGACCCATGAGTGAAGATAGCTGATAAACCCTAACCCTTTACATCCTAACATTAGTGTGCATATTTTCCATACTGTTCTTTATACATTTCCTACAGTGCTGACAAGGAGAATTTGTTTAACAATCAAAAGCTTCTCTAGTTGATGATCAATTCTTTAATTCTTCTGACCTTAATGTGTGCTTCTGGGGTGATATTGTGAGGAGAAATTAGATGATGGTCACTCTTAGGGGTCACAGGGTTAGGCCAGTGATCTCCTTTACAAAAGAGTAACTAAGTGAGCATGTGGAGATCTTTAATTTAAAAGTTGTTTGAAGCTCTATCATTTTCACCCATGAAGAAACACCATTCTAACTAATTCATTATTTACATGTAAAACACAAAGTGTAGCCTGCAGAACTCCAAGGAATATCAACAACAGCATGCAGCAGAAAAAATGAAACATGAACTCCATTAACACTTACTTCCTTCAAATCCCGGAACAGAAGATCATTGTTCTTGTCCATGAAACCTGCACGGAAAACATTTAGATTAATATCTCCTGTACAAAGTATATGCCACAACAAAAACAAGTTGCAACACTCAACAAAGGCCTTTCTCAAAGACAACCATATTATTGGATTACCATTGACACAATATGTGACATCTCCTGCATAGTGCTTCAATCTAAATTCCTGAAAGAAAATTAACATTTTAAGCCATCATAATTATAGTTAGTTCCAGAATTACTTGCATTCAATGTGTTCCACAAACATAAACGGGAAAGTATATATCCTGGGGTAAAACCACGAAACACTTACCCCTCTTTGAATAGTTTTCCTCTCATTATACCCTGAGGTTGCATGGCTGAAAAAAAAATACAAGCTCCTTTACTGCCAATTCTCCCTTAACCCTTTACCTCCCTAGATTATCTGGCTTCTAATTTCTCCTTACAGTACCACTCTTCAATCAAATATAAAAGTAGTGAGAATATAGGAAATGATCACTAACTCTAGAAGCTCCTATTGTCAAAAAAATTCTTCATTTCAGTGCCATAAGATATGTAAAGAGATTAGTGAGGAGAATATGAATATTGATTTAAGGGTGTTAAGGGTTGAGCACCCGTATTGTTAATGTAATGTTTTTAAAAGATTGACGGATGCTGAGTATTAAGCTTGCATTAACTAATAAATTTATCAATCTTACCTGACAAAGTGAGCATGTTTTCCTATGGTCTTATCCATCTTGTCAAGGAATGTCAAATCTGAGGCTTCTCCAGGTCTCAAGCATTCCTCATCCTTAGAACATAAATCAAAATCAATTTTTTTAACAAAGATCTGCAATGGATACTTTGCCTTAACAGCAAACTTGCATCACAGTTTATGATTAGTGTTCCTATTACTATGACATCTCTCCCTTATAGTCCATCAAAATATTACCAAAATTCCTACTTCCTCTTTTTTAACTATGCAGTAGTTGATTAAAAGAATCAGTGATGCTCCAAGAGTTCAACAACACCACTAAGCAGAGTAACAAAACAAATGTCTCTCATTAAAGATAATAGCATTCCTCTCTGGTAAATGTACTTGATAAGAACACTGGGCTAGACGAAAAACACAAGAGTTATAACTGTCAGTAACAAAAACATCAAACATCTCTATCAAAGCTGGAAGTAAAATATTGCATAGTAAGAGTAAGATGTTACTTGTAATATTTGATAAGTCAACATCTCAAAGCTAAATTTTCCTAGAACAATCAATTAAAGCACTTTGGTCTCTGAAAAGCTTTCATAAAAGCAAAGTTAAGTCAGCCTTACACAAAAGTCAGCCATACAGTTTACCAGTAACATCCTTGCAGGAGTTGCTCTGATTTCATTGACTACAGATAGAGGCCCTTACAGAACCTACAGATCATAAGTTGTGCACTATTTATTTTGAGTAAAATAACACAGATTGTAACTTTACCAGCAATGCAATGACGCCTTGATGTCTTGCTTCTATAAGATCACAAATAATCTTGTTGTCAAAGAATTCAACCTTTTCCCACTAAAACCAAAAAAATAGAGTAAAACATTTACCTCTAGAAATAAAATAATTCTTCATCAAAATATTGGTAAAACCCTCTTTACAACTGGTAATTGCAGCATCCAGCATGCCATTTCCATTAAGCACAAATCTACAAGTGTTTAATAAGCCCCAATCTAATTGGCAATGCTACTCTATTCCAAGATGGATATTGAATTGAGTGAGAAGCTTCACTGTGTATAGCTGTATAAAAACAAATATCAAAATATAAACTGGTCATGGAAAGTTTTGAACAAATATTAGTTTTAAACTTGCTCTCACTTTCTGTAATAGAGCTTCTTTAACCCTTGAACCTTTGGAGTGAATAACATTTACTTTCTCTTTACAACATCACCTCCAAATCAAACATTAACTAAAGGACGCAAGAATAGAGGAAATGATCACTAAATAAACCAGGTCTTGATTGTTAAACAAATTCTCCTTATCAGCACCTAAGGAAATGTATATCGAACAGTATGGAGAATACACATACTGATGTTAGAGGTGTAGAGGAGTAATATTCAGTTCAAACTCTAGAGGGGCAAGATTTACCTTGATTCCCTCTTTTCTGTATTCTTCCTGTTCCTCATTTAGTGTCAGCTCAATAAAAAGCTGCTGAAGCTTCTCATTACAATAATTAATACAAAACTGTTCAAAGCTTGAAGGAAAGAAAAGAAAAAAGCAAAGAAAAATGTAAAAAAATTAAACCTAATTGTTTCAAAGGCAAAGTTTCAAAACAAGGGACACTTGCAGAAAAGTAAAGCAAAAATCGTCTTTGTACCTGTTTGACTCAAAAATCTCAAAGCCATAGATGTCCAGAAGACCCATGAGTGTCTTTTTTCCTCGATACGACTGTAATGGTAAAGTCAAACAGTCAAATTTCTAAGAGCAATAGCTCAGATTGAAAATTTTGCAAAGAACAAAATAAACAGTCATATTGAATTATGTTTAATGAATATAGGGTACATAACTAAAAGCAGTCACTAGCCAACTAGGAGAAGCTTTCAAATCCTGTGAGTTTCCAATTTTTGTAGGTCAAGAAGTAAACTAGAAAAGCTGTTTATTAACAACACACACATCACTTAATGGTCCTCTTGGCTATACCTTGTTCTCAAGAGAAGTATTGATTCGGCCAACAAGCCAGGTAAACATTCTGTCATACACAGCCTTTGCCAATGCATCACGAGCATAGACTGCCTGCTCAATGGTCAATGGTGTTCTAACCTAAATCAATAACAATTCATGAAAAAATGAATATATTGTATTATGATGTTCCTTAGAGTTATCATCAGGAGGCAGGTGGATGGCAGAGTTCAAATTAATATATTAGGTAATAGCATGGGGCAGAGTAAAATTAAGGCTTAATGTAATTACGTATGTTTTCTGCAGAAATTGCCCAAGGGCAATTTCAGCAACCTTCTGCAAAAACAAGTGTTACTAATACTTTGTTTTATGAGGAAAAAAGCATCTCTATATAATATAAAGGGCAAAATATTCTTTTATTAGGAATAATTAATGTCAATAGCACAAGTTGTCGCACAATTTTGTAGGAAGTCATTTTACTGTTTAGTTAGCAACAACAAACTGTAAAATGCACAAATCAGCTGAATTTAATTTATTTTTGTATAATACAGTGTTCTCCAATACCTTATCTCCTTTAGTCTCAAGCGTACGGCTGGTGAGTGCTTTCTCTAGGATCTCTTCTGGGCAGCCCAAAAGCTGTAAATTGAATAAATTAAAGCTATAGATTGTAAACACATGTCTTGTATACTAATTAAATGCTGAATTTCCAAACCACTTTTGAGAAACGTCAGGCTGTTATTTCACAAATACAATATGCTTCCTAGCATTCAATGCACTGGGCAGTGTCACAATCACTACCACTCTCATGGTCATCATCCTCTGTATTTTTGACACCTTGGTCTAATTTTGGTAAGAAGCTAAATATCAGCTTGACAGGGTTTGAACTAGTATTTGATCACTGGGGGACAATTTGTCCCCTTAGCAAGAATTTTGGAGGACATTTTCATTTTTAGGGGGACAGACAAATTAATTTTTATTCGACATTTTCTTTTTTTACATTCATACAGGCAAGCCGACAAAAACATTTTTTTTACCTGATCCTTGTAAGACTTATAATACAAGAGTGATACAAAAAAAAAAGTTATGTTATTGATGTCAAATTTCTTTTTCTCGTCATATTTAAACAGAGGATCAATGACTATGCTTTATAGTTCAAAACATTACACAGCAGAATCTCGTCCCAGCATCGCCTTGTCAACTTCAATTCCTTTCTTAATCACTGGTAAACGTAAATGTACTAATTCTTCAGTTGGTTCTAGCCCAAACATTAAGGGCTGTAGAAAAGAGTTGCTGCAGAGTTGAGGTTCTAAAATTTGTACACCCTTCTGCTGTTGCAATGAGGCTTGTCTTCTTAGATTTCCGACAAAAATAGCAGAACATCGCCTCTTTTTCATAGCGCAACCATGTGTGATCTCGCAACCAAGTTTTCAGGAAAGTTCGTGATTTTTTCGGTCTCCTTCTATCCTCATTCATTTCTTCCTGATTAATACATTGTTCTTCTTCTGTATCATTTTTCTCTGATTCACTCTGGCTTCGATTCCGAGCGAAAAAGCTTTCTAATGTTCGAACACGTTTTCGATGTGACATGTAACTGCGCTTTTCACTAACATGCGAATTTTGAAGTTCAAAAGCCAACTGACGATTGGGTTTTGTCGCTGCCGTCAATCATCTTAACGGAACTCTTAGGAAACAAAATTTTACTTTCACGGGTTCAAAAGGTCATGGTTTGTGATTTGTCATTAGTGGATTTCAATCCGTTTCGTGTGTTTCTGTGTTTCAAGGTTCGTTGCTTGTGATTTTAATTATGATTGAGGGCAGCGAAAAACGTAATTGTGAAGGCGGCTTTTGAACTTTTGAGTTCGCATGTTTGTGAAAAGCGTAGTAAAGATTGCCACATGCGTTCACCACGCTTGGTTGAGCATGAGACGTACGTGTTCAGTAAAGTGTGACTGAAACGTGACTTTAGAATGAACTTTAAACATGCAAGAAAATATACTTTCCACGTTCTGTTTTAGCTTGCAATTTCTGTACCGAGATAAAACTCTTCGTGTGTGCTTCCTTTCGAGTTTTTTCCCTAAATTTTGAAGGGGACAAATTGTCCCCTTGACCGTTTTTTTAAGGGACAATTTCAATTGCAGTGCGGGATTGGCGCAATGGCGCAGCCTGGCTCAAACCCTGGCTTGAAATTAGCAATAGTTTGATTAGGTTTTATCTTACAAGCCTAGTACGCATTGCAGGTAGAGCTTAATATACTGTTTAACATAGTTTGCACTGTGGTGATAAGGTATATAGCTTGTCTTCATGAACAGGTTGCTAGTCCATAAATGGAACCTCCAGTAATTTTTCCACTTCTCCTGCTAGTGAATATGAGTTAACTAGTACCCACTGTGATGTATTTGGCCAGCGGTTGTCTTACACGCATACGCATTGAAAGGCAGCCCAACTGGGAGAGCCGCCATGTTGTAATTAATGTATTTGTTGTGTTGTTAAACCTGGTTTAATCTATCTCATTTAAAACCATTGTCGGTTCCTCGATATTTAAGACCCATTTCAAGTATGGAGTGTGGCATTGTGAAAAGTTAAGTATGGTTTACCACATTGATCAAGCCACGGTTCAAACTCTAACCTTTGAACTCTAGCCTCTCAAACCCTCACTTTTTTATGTCTAGCCCAGGGTGCTAACACTTAAGGTGACATATCTCCTACAGCAATAATTTAAAAATGTAATGCACCTTTGAAATAATATTGACTGGCCTCCCATTCTTAAGTCTAACTTCACCATGTTCAACTTCTGGTTTCAAAAACCCAACAGTTCCTAGGTGGAGGACTGAGGCTATGATGGCAAACAGAGCATTCTGCTCTTCTGCAGAAAATTCAATTACAGACAAAGCCTTCTTTACATGGTTGAAGTCTGCAGCATCATTCAGTGTTTCAACATGAGGGTCACCACCCTGAAAAAGTGAAAATATACAGAGTTGTAGGAATCTAAGTTTAAAATGGTTCAAATGAACAATAGAAAATTTGGACATTATGTTACAGACATTGTGTGATTGAAACAATAAATTTCAAGGTTTGCAGTATGAGAAATCACACCTATATGACAAACTATCATGCACAGGTCCTGTTGGAACAGAACCTGCAAATCATGAATGAATCATAAAAATGTTAAGTTTAAGTAAACTGCTGGTAATATACCTGGTTAAGATAAAAATATTGTGAACTTTCCCATTCTAATTCAAGGTTCTCAAGTAACTGTTCACCACCACCATGCAATAACTGGTAAAAGATGTGGAAATTCCTTTCACCTAAAAAAAGGATAACTCATTAATGTCATCATATGAACCAAGTTACCCATACTACAGGAGTTTATCATAGCTGTGATAGTGTCAAGCATGTATTATATAATAAGCTCAGTTGTGCACACATTCTGATTGGTTCTCACTTATGATCTATTGGAGGACAGATGTATAGATGATGCCATCATTAAAACTTTTTTTAATTCTTTATTATATAAAACAAATAGATTCCCAGTTGCCATGTGTCTGTTCAGTAACAGATCACAGAGGACATCAAAATGTGGTAAGAACATCAATGAAACACTCAGCTGCACCTCGTGTACCACTTTTTTGTTCTTACCACATTTTGACGTCCTCTGTGATCTATTACTGAACAGACACACAGCAACTTGGAATCTATTTGTTAAGCAGTTATAGAAGTCTAACCCACAATACCAGTCCATTACAGGTTTAAACCCTCTGCCTTGACAACATAAACCCCTTATACACTAACATCAGTATGCATATTCTCCATACTGTTCTCTGTATATTTCCTAAGGTGCTGACGGTGGAGAATTCATTTAACAATCAAATCTTCTTTAGTTGGTGATCATTTCCTCTATATAGTCTTGTGACCTTAGTGCTTGATTCAAGGGTGATATTGTAAGGAGAAATTAGATGCTAGTCACTCTTAGGGGTTCAAGGGTTAAGTCATACCATAGTTTATAAAGGGCAATAGGGTTTTTGAAAGGTTTCTTCGGACTTGACTTGAGACAGAGTACTCAAGAGGATTCCAGTTGGTTGGGGAGATAAGCACAGTGAGAATAAAGTTCATCACCCAAGAACGCAAATCCATCACAAGTCAGTGCAAGGGCTCAAACCTGACCCACGGGATCCCAAGTCTACTGAGTAAAAAACTGATCTATAAAACTTAATTAAAATAAACACTTTAAAATAAGTTTAGGACAAAACCTCAACAAACCTTTTGCCTGATGGACGACTCTGGATTTTTCCAACAAGTAGTTTATGATATGTCCACCAACTGGAGAACCCTAAGGAAAATAGAGCACATGAATCAGTTGCTAAGAGCATTTAGAGCCACATTATTCTATAAAAGAGAGTAAAGATTGAAAATTAATATCAGTAACACTTTTAATAATTGTACACACTCTGTAATAAATACAATTACTATAATATGCACCTATTGGTAGGCCACCAGATCTCTCTTATTTAATAATCTTTGTTCCTTACCTTGAAATCAAACTGAATATCCATGTACTTGCCAAATCGACTTGAGTTGTCATTACGATTTGTCCTTGCATTGCCAAAAGCCTAGAAAGAAAAAATGAAACTGTAAATCTTTAAATTAAAATTGCAGGGGAAGAAGAAGAAACAAGACACACAAAATTTCTCACAGTTTTTTCAAATTTTAATGTCAGCCTAGTGATAACAATAACTTGAAGAAAAACAACATATACCATTAGCATGAGATCAACTTTAAGGCATGATAGAGTAATTTCTTCTCAAAAACATAAGTCAAGCAAAGCTATATTGTCAGAGACCCAAAGTGGGCATGCCTCATTTGCGCACATTGCTAAAACTTTCTGTTCAATTGGTTAACCTCATTGCACATTGCATTTGTTTCTCTGTTGTGATTTTAAGACAGCAGCTTTTTTGTGTGAAATCCAGCTAATTTAAAATCACATACACATTCATTTATCCCTACTATTCATAACAAGTGGCTCTCATGACAACCATTCACTTAATCCTTTACTCCTTAACATCAGTATGCATATTCTCCATACTGTTCATCATACACTTCTTAAGGTGCTGATAAGGAGAATTTGTTTAACAATCAAGATATTCTTTAGTTGGTGATCATTTCCTTAATTCTTGTGACCTTCATGTGTGATTCAGGGAAGTTATTGCAAGGAGAAATTAAATGTTAGTAATTCTTAGGGGTGAGATGGTTAATCCAGGTGAAGCAGCATTACTTAAAATATCCCACACTCTCTCGTGGCAGGACCACAGATTGGCCCCTTTCATAAGCCCAAACCATCCTCATTACTGTTCTACTTTATCTTATCACACTGTTATCTCAAAGTTTAATTCACCCAAGAGGAATTTTCTTTGATATTCATAATGCCTTGAGATGACTGAATTTTCTCTACAATACCTCCAAAACAGGGTTGCTCTCCAGAAGTCTATCTTTAATTCGCTCCACATCATCTGAGTGGGTGCTTATTGCTGCTAAATACTCCAAGATCTTTTTGGATGCCTCTAATTAATCAATATAAACAAAACATATTTCAGTGAGGTAAAGGTGAAATGTCTAATGGAGAAACTATCCTTATGAAACCTTGAGGTATCCTCACTCTTAAAAGGATTGCAATTTTACCAGGATAGACAAACACAATAAAATATGTATTAGAGGGGTATGGGTTTGAGAACCTGGAATGCCTTGGAGGTAGGTACAGCAAGGGTAGAAAAGACGAGAGGACACAAAATGAATATGGCTCTTTAAATCAAAATCATTTTAGACACTGGTGTCCAATTTTAGAAACTAGTATCAATTTTTGGACACTAGGATCTGATTTTGGACAGGAATGTCCAGTTTAAGACACTAGTGTTCAATCTTAGATACTAATGTCCTACCTTAGTCACTGGTGTCTGATTTTAGACTCTGGTGTCAAAGATGCAGAGATCAGATACTGGCAAGTAGAGGATTCTCCCCTCCAACCTCGTATTATACCCCCCATTTTTGAGAGAAATAAAGAGTTATTAAGATGTGAAAGTACATTTAAAGATCATAAAAACTATCAGTTTTAGAAGAGCTGCATGATTATTTGTATTTTCTATCACCTCTCAACTTGACCAACTTGATTCAGAAAAGTTGGACACTGTTCACTCCTGTGGGTAGAATTAAAGTGGGCAATTTACCTGTCTTTCCAGATCCACTCTCTCCAGAAATCAAAACACATTGATCAACTCTCTCTTCTTTCATGGAACGGTAAGCAGAATCTGAGATGGCATAGCTATTAAACATAGTTACAAATCATTAGAACATAATACATGCAAGGTCTTCAAGACCAGTGGGCCATTGTGCTTACATCTTCCAGCCACTTTAGGTAATTGGAAGCATGCCTACTCAATGCCATTACTGGCACAACTCTCAGGATTAATATCCTTTCATTACTAGGAATGATCAAATGACACTTGTTCCCAACAGTATAAATAGAACTTCAAACAGAAAGATGATAAGAAAAAAAATTTATCAATTGCTGCATTTACCACTGCCCAAATTCTTGAAGATAACATTTTAAGAAATGCATGGTAAACAGTGTGGAGACTCGCAAGTGAAAGGGTTTCCAATGCCATTTAAAATTGGAAATTCTCTATTTCAAATGTAGAAATATTCTTTTAAAACAAAAGAAGACTTCTTTCACTTCATGTGCCCTTCAAAATGCTTAAGGACCACCTTGAAGGCACTCTTAGAAAGTTGATTATTATTATTTGATAACCTTTACGCCCTAATACCAGTACAAATATTCTCCACACTGTTCTCTATATATATCCTAGGGTGCTGACAAGGAGAATTTATTTAACAATCAGGAGCTTCTTTAGTTGGTTATCATTTCCTTTACTCTTGCGACGTTTATGTGATTCAGTGGTGATACTATTAGGAGAAATTAGAAGCTAGTCACTCTTTGGGGTTAAAGTGTTAACAACAACTAGTGGTAATAGTTTGGTTTTAGACTAGGCATATAATTCTAAAACTTGGCATGGCAGTGAATCAGTAATGCACTCAGCCAAGAGGTGATCAATAACAATCAACATTTAATAATCTCTTGCAACGCCCACAAAGTCACGGCTATGTGAATAAAAAAGAAGAATGAATGTCATTGGTTCTTGAAATAAATTACAAGAATTAAGTGCTCATTGTCATACAGGTTAGTATATAAATAATTCTTCCAGGAGGTCAGTTTTTACATGTTTGGAGACCAATAGCTTACATGTTTGCTCAGATGCTGTAAATGTTATCAACTATGAATAGCAACTTTAACCAGCTAAAAAGTCAGCAGATCAAGAAAAAAGTCAGGTTTGATCTTGCCATGACAGAGGCTTTAAGTGAGATCTCCTATAATCTCAAAGAATTTAAATCAGAATCTAAAAGGCAAAGAGAGAAGGCAGACTTTCAAAGAGGGCAACAAAGTACCCCAGCAAGCTTAATAAGAGATGACAAAGCAACCTTAAAGAGAACAAAAGGAAAACTTCAAGAAGGCTCATCCACACAGCTGACTCCAACTTTATCAACAATCTGCTGGGTTTTGAAATGTTATGATGAACAAGACGAAGTTGACCCACCAGATTTGAGCCTTGACTTCATTAATATTTTAGTATGTGGAAAGCAAAAGAAAAGAACTTAACACAATATTACTTGAAGAAATTTGGACATTTGGTTGAGACATATGAAAGGAGCGCATTTAACTGCATCACCTATATAGGTTTGGAATTTCACCTGGATTTTGGAAACAACCAAAAAATCATAACATTTCTCCAAGGTACTCAACTTGATTATAAAAAGCCTTAAGATTGATTAAATCTAGTCAAAGATTTTAAAATAACTCCATCTGCACCTGTCTGTATATCTAGGAATCCACCGACCATATTACATGCAAATTGCACATAGGCATTTTTTAATTTCACACTCAAGCAATATCATTGATTAATTATTGGTAAGAGTTGCTGTGTCACAATGGCAACAAAACCTTTCAAGCTTAAAATTTATGCAGCCACATAACTCAATATGCTCATGAAAAAAAAAAGCTTGTGTAACAGAAAGGTGTAGTTTAGTTTATTTTAAACACTCCAAAGGCCAGAAAAGTTTTTTTTACTATTTTTGGAATATCTTCTTCATATAAAAGGAACACTTAAAAGTGCTTCCAAATAAATCATGCAAGTGTCTCTAAATTGACCTCTTATCATTCAAGTATAATACCTTTATTGCTAAGCAACAAGAGAACAAAAGCCTTGGAATTTACGGTGCCCTCCTACACAAAGGAACAACACTGAATGCTCTATTCAAGAACAACTGCACTCATTCTAGCCCTTGATCAAACACAACTCATGTCTTATCTCCTTTTCTAGTCCCAGAAAAATATCACATTATTGAGCCTCCCTTAGACTGACCCATGCATTTGTGATAGCAAACAATTAAGATACTTCCCTGCTTTCTATTCACCATGACTGGTAGAACTCTGAGACACTGCCTTAAAACAAAAGCCATAGTCAAAGAGCATCAATAATCTGGCTGATGGCTTTGCATGAGTACACATTTAGCTTAAGAATTTCTATCCGTCCTCTCTTAAAATAAAGGCTCTCTTATTCTTTTAATATTTGCAAATAAATCAAGGTAACTCATTGTAGATGATTAAAGTCTGAGGAGAAACATGCCCAAAAAGCAGCTCATGTCAGCCCCTATATTGCACTTATGCTTCAAGTCAAGTTTCCTCCCAGCAGAGTGAACCTGACCTCACAAGTGATCAAATACCTTTGGCAAAAAATAAAAATCAATGCATTATTACCAGTAACATCAAGTAGTATTTTATTTGTTCTAAATTTATCAGAGCAATAAATAAACTTGATCTCTCCATGCTCCCAACATCATAACTTAATCAATGCTATAGTAAGTGTTACACAACTTTTTTGTGTCCATCCTAAAGAAAAATTAATCAAAAGTTTCCTCTAAGAATCTTGTTGGACATGGCACTAACTGAAATGAAACATTTTTGAGATGGAGCATGTGTCCCACTGTCGAGAAAATTCAATTTCTCCGCAATTTTGACACCATGTTATGTTTTTCATCCTCAAGAATAACACTTCATCTAATTGATCACTAAACTTATAACAAATGGCTTCTTTAGGATCCAAAAATTAAGGTTAGCCAATGAATTCAAGAAATTCTTCTTTAACTTTGTTACCAATTAAAATGAATATTTATAAGCTAACACCACCATAGTAAATAAAGGTAGGTAATCAACAACTTCAGTCAATATAACACAACTTGAGAAGCATGTAGTATGCCTTGTCACATGGCTTACTGGGAATGTGACATAGCACAACAGGACAATGAGGCTACATGACCTATTACCCTACTCATGAGCTTCTTTTGTCTTATCCAGTCTGGAGAGAAAGACAGGCTTTGCTGATATTCTTTTTCTAATTTTATATTAGTGAGGAAATGTCAGACAAGTACAGCTTTCTTTTTTTATTTATTTATTTATTTAATGGATTCATACAAGTACAAGTACAGGTGTATAACAATAGGACATAAGTCCCCTACTTGGTTAATACACCCTTTACTTTCCTTTAAAGTCATATCCAAACTGCAACAAGACTGTTTCCCCCCTTGCTTCACCATGTAGTTGTCTGCACTACTTTGGCCATTACCTGACAGCTGTTTACATAACATGTTGTACACCTCAGGGGTGTAAAAAAAATTTGAGTAATCAGTTTAAGAAGGAGTCTTGATAACCCCTTCACTCTCAAGGTGTTAGTATCAATTCCTAACTCCTGATGTTTTCCTTATAGGTTTAGTTCTGACCGTTTAGGATTAAATCAATCAATATCCCCTTGTTGATAAATTTCTCTCTTTTCATCACCTTTCTGGATGATAATGTATCACACTGTAAGAAGAAATTACTCACTGGTCACCCATCAAAGGCCAGATTGCAACTCATTATTTTTTATCTGAGTTGTAATCAACATTTTGTGAATCTTGCACATCAATTCATTGTTTTGATTGAAAACCTACAACATTTAATAAAAGTAGAAGCATATTTATAATAGTAATATGAATCTACCTACCTAAAATGACCAATAATAAAATACCATTTATCAGTTTTTGATCAAGCAGAATAGGGAGAATTAGGCATGTCAGAATGCAGGAGCTAATAAAACTTTAAGGTTTAAATAGGGGTTGGGATTATCAGTGTTTAAATGGTATCATTCAAATTGTAAAGAGCTAATAAATGAGGAAATTGAACCGACTAAAAAAAGATTTAAGTCTTCAGATACCATAATTAACTGTTAAAAAAAGCAAATTTTATCACAGTGCAAAGGTGACTGTCATTAATTTTTAAACAAAGTAAAAATATTTCAAATTCTTCACCTGTTAAATTCAAATGCATATACTTTGGACAATATTAATATCTATCAAAACAAATATTGTTATAAGGTAATTCAATAGCTATGAGCTACTTGCTATGAGAAAGTACAAAGTTTTGAGCTTTAAAATTTCATTTTATAAATTTCAGTATGTTTTACTCCTTTAATATTACATGCATTTTAAATTTTAAAAAAATTAGGTTTAATTTACGATGCGATTAAAACCATTGTGCGATCGCTCGATGAAATTGCTTCAGCAATTCGATGAATAACCCATTAATGTCAAGCCAAAATACTCGTCATAAATGATAATCTGATTTCTGTATAATAAGGTGTAAATGACATAAATGAGCCCTGCAGTTAACTTACACGTGGGGTGGGAGTTCGTAAAGATTTTCCCCTCGGTACTTTTCGATAGCTTCTTGATTGTAAATTGGAAGAGTCTTGTAGGGGTTTACGGAAACAACCACTGTTCCGATGTAGGTCTGTTGAAGAAAATAAAATGCATCTAATTATAACACTGACACAAAGCAATAATTCACAAAAACTATCACTATGTGTTCAGGTAATCAGTTTCTGCTGATTTATCGTGGAAGAAAATATTAACAAGTTTTGTCAATTGTAAAGTTAGCGAAAACAGCTGAGTAACGGGAAGTATTTACAGTTAGAGCAACACTTTGGGTACTGAAACTAAAATAGGGTTCCAAATACAGATTATAATGGCACTTAAAGACAAAAAAAAATTCGTGTTGAGCTATCAAGTTCAGTTCTGGAATGAAGGGTTGAATGGCTAGCGCGCTGCAAATGAGCACCTCGCGAATCAAATCATACTTTCGTATAATTAAGCAAATTTTCACGTCTTTCTATACTCACATAAATCAAGCCAGAGTTGTAGCGCTTCCTCAAGTTATCTAAGAAGGCGTCTTCGCTTTTAAAGTCCTCAAGAAGAACGAAATCTTGAACTCCAATGCGATCCCTGGCTTGCAGATCGCTCTCCATGACTAAACTCACGGCTAAAACTTAGGAATGCAAGATTGTCTGAGTAGAAAAATGATTCCTCCTTGTGATAGACCAAAACTCACGAGAGAATAAAGTTTAATTGAGGCGGTAAACTAGTGTTTTTCGTTCACACTTTTGCATTCAAGAACTGAAAGGTCAGAAAAAAGCTTCGAAACAACTTCACCACCGGTTGAAGTAAAGTTTGACGGCTCTATTCACACCCCAAAAAGTTTGCTGGCGCACGTAAGGGCTTGTGACCACTTAACCTGATACCGGAGATCTCTGACCGCAAAATTTATCACCACAAATGGCGAGATATATTTGAATTTCTTGCCGACTTTGTTGTGGCTGTCAGCAAATCTTTCCTTCCTTAAATGGCTACATGTAGAGGCACATTTTAGAGAAATCAATATAGGAGTTTAGCTGACGTTTGAATTCTAATATTACCGCTAACGGATTAACCAATCACATTCCAATGTCGCCTGACAATAGTTTCCGGTCATCGCTGACCCCGTGAACCTATTTGTTTGAAACGAGTTTGAAACAGCTTTAAATGGTTATTCTTTTACTTCCGCCGACATATCATAGACATGTACCTGCTGTGTTGCTTTGTCTTTCGCTCAATATTCAAAACCCCTCATCTAGCCATTCTGATATCACAGTTTTGTGCCACAGTTCGAATAACTTTGTACAATTGTTAGTTCCCGGGTTTTTTTTAATCACATCCACATTTCAGTGCTTCGCCCAGTATTTTGCCATAACCGTGTGGTTCTGGTTCAGTTAAGAAGGGAGAATCTGGTGAATCACAAACCCTTAAAAGTGGGCGTGACACAGTGAATGGCACATAGTGAATGGCACAGTACCCATTCAGACTTGACACCTTTTTGTTTCCTAGCCCCTTTTAAAATATTCTTATCTGAAAATTCTTTGGACACTTGTTTGTTTTATCAAATGTTAAATAAATAACCTAATAAATTACAACTGATTCTATGACTCCTAATAAAAAGTTCCATCATCAAAGAATACGACCGCGAGTAATCTGGGACCAAGTTATCAACATAAACATGGCTGCCTGCTTGAAGAGTTTGATTGGATTATAGAATGGAATATTTTCGATATTTAGAGCCGTGGCTTGCTTCCTGGAACATCTCTCTAGATTCTGTACATCTCCTCTCAAATAAAACAGTAAAATGGAGCGAAATCAGAGAGAACTTTAGGGATCTCTGGCGAAACGACGATTGGCAAATTCGTTTGTCTTGGTTTTTGATTGTTTGTACAGTAGTCAACTTCGTGTTCATCGGTATAGCGTGGAAAATTTACGGTGAGACAATATCAAACATGTTCTTTAACAAATCAAGATCACCGTTACACCAGAGGTCAAAAACAAACGTGTTATCAAGCAGCATGGAAGACTTATTCGTTAAAAAGATTCAGTAACAAGACATACACAGGTGACGTCGACGTGTATTACGTACACCCCGTATGAAGTGTTTAACCCAGTACGTGTTCTTTGTTCGACTTCAGTTGTGAAAAAGGATAGTATGAACTGTGTATTGTCTATGAAAATGAACTTGAGGATCTGATCAACATTACGAGTGAGTTTCTGTAGGGAATTTCCAATTTGAAAGGTCAGAGTAATACAGGTTTGGATTGATTTCTTCCTCAAGTGGTCTACTTTCTCAACCAATCGAACGCTAAACGAAAATCATTTGAGTTCTCATTGGCTACTTGGGATATTTTCCATTGCTCTGATTGGCTTTAGTCTTTACTCTGGTTTCTTAGCACAATTTAAATACACATTTTTGTTGCCAAGAGTTGAGTATCAGATTGTAAAACTGAAGGGTTTACAAATTAAAGGATGTTCAGCTAAGTGATAAAGGTTCAGTCAGCTAGGAGAAAATAATTGAAAGTCATATTTTTCGTCTTGTCACGAGCTTGGAATAAAGAATAAATTCTGAGTCCCCATGAGAAAGTTACCATCTTTCTTATTCTGTTTACAAGAAAATAAAGATGTTACTATTTGCTGAAAAAGTTGTGGGGACAAAGAACATACTTTCCTTTAATACACTGATTTATTTTTAAACCAAATTTATACAAAATAAAGTTCCTTCCTAAGATAAAATAACAGTGTCAAAACTACATATTCTGTGTATGGAATACTTCATGAATGGATATTTTTCTTTAGTTGACCATTAATATTGTGGAAATACTCCCTTGAAAAAAGCTAATAAAAAATTGAGGAACATGAACCACTGAATAATGTAGCTGAGTTTCCCTCTATGATCTTTATGTGAATAGGAAAGTGTTTAATATTTAATTGAAATGAGGCTTCCCCTTACTTTTGCTTTTATATGACTGCAGTTATTCTACAAAAAAAAAAAAAGATTTTTTTTCCTGGATGACTCATACTGTCAAAATACACTAGTGACTTATTTTTTCCAATATACTGTGTTGTTTTCAGCTGAGGGTACATAGCTTTCTGATTATCCCCAGGGTCAACAATATTTATAGCCTGTACACAAAGACCTTTCACCAGTTGTTGTTTTGGCAGAGAAAAGTGACAACCTAAAGGACATTTCAGTTCTCCTGCTACAACTTTGAAGGAATTAAACTATTCTGCATTTCCAAAGTGGATAAAGGATGATTCTTCCCACCAAAGAGTTTGAACCCAACTGTTTTAAGCAGTAGTTGCTGTATCATTACAAAATGGCATTGGCTCCAATTCAATAATCAGTACCAAAGTGTCAGATCCTACTGTATGATTGCCACTGTGTATAGCTTACTATAAAAGGTTCTTCATTGTTAAAATACAACAAATTTCATTTATATAAATTTTAAATATTGTGCAACAATATATTAAATATCCTCAAATTTATAATTAAGTTTAATAAATATATTATTGTTATTGACTTAGAGCACTTCCAAAATTTTCCTCACTGTGGGGTTCACCTTAAAAGATGGAAAAAGAAAGTACATCAGGTGAGGAAAAAAAATGAACACATGTTAGCATGGAAATGAATAAACGAAGATATAACAGAGTTAATCTGTATACTAACAATCCTCTTTCCTTTCCTCCTGCTAAAATTTATTCATCCATCTATCATCAACCAGAGTCTAGACAATTCTCCCACAGCCTGATGACTCTATGGCAGAGTTTTGTTTTTGAGTTTCATTTTGCCTCTTGGCAATTTTTTTTTTCAACAGAAAGTGAAAAATTTTTGCTGTTCAAGATTTCTGAAATTTCTGGTGAAAACTAATTTTTGCAATCTTCTTTTCAAGCGGCAGAACATCAACAAGGAACACAACCTGACATTTTTAACACTTTTAACCCATTAAATTAAAGCAAACTTGACTTCAAACACCTGATTCACTAAATTAAATTTAATATCTTAGACCCTTACAACCCAAAGGGCCTGACTCAAAAACAAAATCGCACAAAAGTCTCATCCTAGCCCCCTACCTACTCTTATGGTGCCTTTGATTTGAAAAAACATGATACTTTTAGCAACATTTCATTTCCTAGGTGCCTTCTTTTGGAAAAGAAAATTTACCTAATCCTGCCTAAAAAATACAACAGTTGTAAAACTTACAGGGAATCCACTAAGTTTGGATTTTAATCCACAGAAGTCAGCCTCTTCAATAATTTCCTTTGAGCTGTATGGGTTGTTCTTTTCTGTTACCCTAGAATGAAAAAAAAAATACATATATATATATAGCATGGATCAGCAGTTGAAGGAACTTTAGAATATTGTCCTCAATACAACTGGGGTTACGTGAATCAGAGCCCATCAAAAACGTAGAACTGAACAATCTCATTACTCAAAATTAACACTGAATCCCATTTTAATTTCTTATCATGTTTTACTTGTTTTAGTCCAAAGCAATGACTGGCAAAAACAAAATTTAGTTGGAATCACTGTTTGTTTCTTATATATCAATAGACTTGTGACAGTGCAGTGCTGTTTGCACAACACCAAACACAACCATGGCACAGGATACAGTTATACCGAAATGTTTAAGATCCAAGCAAGCTAACCACTTCACTATGTACTTACTGTGTTTCTGAGAAGAGGAACCTTTCAGAAAATGCAGCAATTGCTGAAAACTGTGCAAGACTGAAAGTAGACTTCTCATTTCCTTCAACCATCTGTAATTGAGAAAAAATATTATCTAACTTATAACTTGAGCTGAAAACAATAACTATTTTTTTCATCAGTTATTATGATAATAATTACTTCCTGCTCAGTCAATGATGCATATCAAGGTATCAAGGTATAACAACATCATTGTAAAACAGCTGAATAGCGTTAAAGGTGTGCTGTGATTGGCAACTCAAACTCCAAATAATTATCCTTTGCCATTCACCTCCAAGCAACACATGCAGGATTTGCACCCAAAAATATTGTAATCATTGCAGGTATAAAATTAACTAAAATTATCTTTTTGAGCTATATTATTAACATGTACCACTGGCTACCTTTACTTTGGTGAATAGATATTAAGTACTAACAGAATCTTCTTGGAAAAAATGGAGGCACAATGACATCAGACATACCTCTATTAGTTTCTTGACCTGTTCTGTTGATATAGAGTCCACATGTATCTCCCTTAAGCCCTTGTCCATCTCCTTTTAATCAAATTAAAAGAAGCTTATTGAATTTTGACACAAATTTTAAAACTAGGATATGGATAGATCAAAATACTTTTAGTTGAATTACCTACCTTAAAAGTTATTTGATTATCTCTATCTTTATCCACTTTCTGAAATATATGTTTGTAAAGTGCTTTCCTTCTTGTGCTAGAAAGTAACATAGAAATGTGCTCTGTAGTCAGATGATTAAATTGTGGAACTAAATGACTAAATGGAAGATTTATCCTCACAGGTTCACTGTGATAAAAGAAACTGCAGAAGATAAGTTTGAAAACTTCAGGCTTCACCCAGGTTTGCACCAATGCCTCTTATTAACTAGTTTGTTGCTCTAACAAATGAGCTACCGAGCCACATGCTTTTAATGTCAGCTCTCTGTTCCATTTAAAGAAATGTGATTGCAAGTGAATGCACTAAATTATACTTTGATGTGTGCATGATTACAAATGAAAGAATGATATTCACACTAAACTTGAATTAAACAAGTTTCAAAAGAGAATTCTCAGCTGATAAATTTAGGATTTGACAAGGTTCAGTTGTATGCCAGTCCCAGTTATCAGTTGCCCACTTGGAAACTTTGAAGCATCAGGCTCCAGATGAGGCCCAAATTTTTTCAGGCCTTTTTTTTTTCTTTTTTTTTTTTGCAATTTGTTTGAATGCAATTCAACTGAGAGGATCATTCTTTCCTTTGAAATTAACTTCAGGTCAAAACATCATTCATTTCATCACTTCTTGAGAATTGCATGGCAGCAGAACATTATTCCAAAGTTTGATGATGAAGAGACAAGGTTCACTTGAGATGAATAGGCAACTAACCTTATGATACAGTACTTTGTCAAATACTCCATTGGTGTCATTTCTGAGGAAATCAAAATTAAAATTCATCATGGCAAGATTGATTTAAGTCACACTGCTCAGGGTTAAAGACACTCACAGAAAAATATCATGATGACTATACAAATTACCTTCAAGTAATTTAACATCCATAGGAAGCTCAAATCTACTTGTTTGCTTAGAAAGTGCTAGTCTTCCCTGAAGCCAGGGTTTCATTCCTTTCCTTTGCTGTAGAAAAATGAGAAAAGTAATTCTGATATAGAGAATGGCTATCATAATGACTGTGTTGAGTATCAATCAATCAATCAATCAATCAATCAATCAATCTTTATTCCTCCTAAGATAAAAAGACATATCTTAAGTTACATCAGCAGTAATAGGAATCTAAAAATACAGAAGACATACTGTATATATATACATAAGACATACTATATAAAATAATAGAAAGATTAAAGATTATATTTGAAGATAAGCCTATTTACAAAAACATTCTTAAATCTTTCAGTCTTTATATCTGGGCAATGAGCACTTTTGTTTCTGAGTTGGTACTTTGCTTCTTCTTCAGAATGATGTTACCAAGCAGGCAATAGGGATCCACTGAACATACCCTGAAAATCTTCCTATCTGCATTTTCTAAAGTTCTTGAATGTCCATTCTCTTAGATATGTATTTCCTTTTTAAAGCATCTGTCCATAAAGTTTTGTATGACCATGAGATCTGAGTCTATAGCACCATAAACAGGCAGACCATAAGTGAAATGTGGTAAAACTAAGGTGCTAAATAGGTGGTCTACTTCACCTTGACTGAAACCTTCCTTCCGCAAGGGTCTTAATACAAACAGACACTTATTTGGCTTAATCAACTTAGCACGTACGTGTTCACTATATTTACAATTCTCCTGAAATGTAACAACTAAAATGGGCAGCTTCGTGTATTGCAGAATGTCATTAACTTGCGCAGTATACCAGGCAGCATATCTACCAATCACACCGGGAGTACCTCTGAGATTTTTGCTGTTCTTGAAAATATCACCCCTAACTACCCCTATATCAGACCAACTTAAAACCACATTGAATGTCCATTCTCTTAGACGTGTATTTCCTTTTAATGCATCTGTCCATAAAGTTGTGTATGACCATGAGATCTGAGTCTACAGCACCATAAACAGGCAGACCATAAGTGAAATTTGGTAAAACTAAGGCACTAAATAGGTAGTCTACTTCACCTTGACTGAAACCTTCCTTCTGTAAAGGTCTTAATACAAACAGACACTTATTTGGCTTAATCAACTTAGCATGTATGTGTTCACTATATTTACAATTCTCCTGAAATGTAACACCTAAAATGGGCAGCTTCGTGCATTGTGGAATGTTATTAACTTATTTGCACAGTTAATGCCAGGCAGCATATCTACCAATCACACCAAGGTTACCTCTGAGATTTTTGCTGTTCTTGAAAATATCACCCCTAAATACCCCTATATCCAACCAACTTAAAACTATATTACAAGTTTAATTTAAAAAAATAACCTTTGGTGACACTTTCATCTAGTACATACTCTGTACATGTACATGAAAATAGTTCCTTCCCTGGTCAATAGAGTGGTAAAATCAAGTTAACTGACATACTTGAGTGTCAAAAAGTCTAAAACTTAAAATGAAATAAATCTCACATTACTGCATAAAGCTAAATCACATCTGAGTTATACATAAATAGACCTCAAAACAATCAACTTACCTTACGTTCATCCATTATAGATGTTATAACTTCAGTGCTCTCAACAGAAGGCACAAACCGTGGCATTAATGAGTTGGTTAAAGATTTCTTTAGAGGTCTTGCGTCTCTTTTTTGTTCCAACCGATAATCAAGGAGGTCCTGTGGAAATAACTGAAATTAGTTTGTGTAGTTGACTCCTTATCCACTGGATACCCATTTTTGCATTGGATAGCTTTGTTCACTCTTTCAAAGCCTGGGTCCTGGAAAATTACTTAACATTATTAAATACAGAACCCATAATCTAAAGGGTCCAGAAAAGAAGATGGAGATGAATTGGCCATGTGCTCCAAATGCCATCATCAGTCTTGCCCAGACTCACTCTGATGGACTCCCCATGGCCCAAGGAAATGAAGGACAGAGCTTGGACATGTGGGCAGCTTGACCAACAGGCAACCAACAGAAATCAATGGCATTCTATGGCAGAGGCCTTATGTGCATACAAGCACAAAGGGCACTAACTAGCTAACTTACAAAGAAGGAGCAAGTAGGGCAGTTTGGGTAAACAGACAATGTTCTAACCTCAAAAAACTACACCTTAACTAAAGTAACAGAGTGTGATTATATTCAATGTTAACAAGGACAAGAAAGCAAACTATGCAAAGAAATTGACTACCAGATAGGTATATCTCAACATTCTATTATAATTTAAATGCAAAGGGTAATTAATAACTCACAAAGATTCTAAAACAGCCCCAGGAGTACACACATTATTCGGCAAAAGAAAACCTTTTTTCGCACAAATTGCCTATCTTGTAATTGACTTGTATTCAGTGTTTTAAATCAAGTAATGTCCCAACTACTTTTACAAAATGCAAACTGTTTCCATCAAAGCTTTAAGCTCAAACTCCTGTTTATAATAGATTCAAGTATGTTTTGTCAACTGCATTAAAACACAAAATAAAATTAGAGTTATCAAGTGTTTGATGTTGTCCTTGAGTAGCACAGTGTTATTAAGTCAGACAAGTAAATCAAGTAAGGCCAAGTATGCTACGTTTGCTTTCATAGGTATACTTTTGTAGCATACCTGGCCTCACTTGATTTGAATGTCTGACTTTAAAGTTAGAGTTATTGAAAACTTACAAAAATAATTTTGAATTTATGTTTATAACTGTTAGATATACATTTACCTCCAAACTGACCTGCAACTATAAATAAGATGCACATGTATGAATATTGGAATAAATTGCCTTGCAGATTCTAAAAAACCTAGTAACTGGAAGCAATACTTATAATTAATTGGTGACAATATTATATTTAAGGTAGTTTGGACAGGTGGTAAGATAATTTCAAGATGGAAAATACTCATTATTATATTTGCTGAGTGGGGGGAGTATACATTTCAAAGTTGTTAACAAGAACATGAACTAGATATTGTTTAATACAAGGAAATATATATTACTCTTCTCTTCAATTCTGTTTTTACTAAGAAAAAGACTGTATTTAATTTAGTTCTTTTTTAAACAAAGTCATTCCAATCTTATGTAGAAACTAATTTAGAATTGGAAGATGAGAAGTAATTATTTCGAAAAATGAATAATGCCACCAGAGTGAATATAATTAACTAATTATAAATAATTTATCACAATTTATTGGAAAGAAGAACTTCAAAACATAAAGTACACTGAACAGAGTCCCAAAACAGACATTTAATGCTGAATTTTATATCATTATTCAATCTCTTTTGGATCCTTCAGTTCTATTTGTTCATCAGTTCCATGCTGCATTGATGTAAAAACCAAAATATTTTGACTCATAAGGATGTCCATAAACATGTCTCTAAGTATATCCATTAATTAGCAAGTTTGTGATAATGAGGGGAGAATGTCTAAAATACTTCACTTATAGTATAATTATAGTTTAAAGCATTATAAAACCAACAAAACTGCTACTGACATTAATCTCCAAATAAATCAATGAAATTGTATTTAATTTGTAAAAACTACCACAAGAAAGAAAACTACAACACTGTTGTAAAACATATCCTATATCAATTTTTTTTCCACAATAATTAAACAACAATGTATTGGCATATGATGAGTGATAATAATAGAATTTTTAATTAGCCACAACTGTCAAATTTAGAGCTTTTTGTCTATGTCAAAGCTTCTCCCATATCTTAATCATGGCAAAACCTCCATGGTCATGAAAGTCTGAGGTTCTACATTTATTTATTACAGTCAGGCTGCCTAAATGATTTTCTGAAAATTTTGGGTTCCCTGCTAGAAGCAGGTTTGTTTCAAAAATGCTGCAGACTCTGCTAATTGAAACAATATTAATAGTAAGCATAGACAAGGATAGAATCCAAGGTTAATGTTCCTAAACTAACAAGAGAAGGCACATGACAAGATACTAGTCAAGAATCAGCATGACTATTAAAACATATTTGTATGAAATAGTGCAGACTGGAATAAGCTACACAAAAATGACCAGATTACCATGGTCTGAAATGTGTTAACATAATGATTAGTGCAAACTACACTGAAGCAGTACAGTGTAGATGAGTTTTCATCAGCCATACAATCTAAGTATATAGTTATTGTAATCCAAAACTCACAAAATGAAACAAACCTTTGGATCATACATCCTGTAGGCTCCAGGTGCTCTTATATACTCAGGTTTGGGTAAACTGAAAGAGAAAAGTTATAAATATCTTTAATTTTCAAGACAATCACTGATGATTATAAGGAGTACATATCATTGTTAGTAGTTTTCATGGAAACCTGACACAGTGAGTCAAACATAGCAAAAGGAAGCTTCTAATCCTCACTCTATTTTACACTGATTTTTCATGGTTTAAAATTTACAATCACCTTTAGATAAATTTCAAGACAATGTCTTGAAATATATCTCCTTTTATTAGACTTCTCTTCAAAAGATGGCTAAATGTTAAGTTAGGTGAATACCAATGAAGTGAATAAATTAATTTTTCTAACTTACACTTCAGGCTCAAGTTTGGGTGCCACCTCTTCTCTTTCTTCTGCCACCTTCTCTTCTTCCTCTGGCCTCTTCTCCTCATTCTTCTCTTCTGTTTTTATTTCCTCTACAGGTTGAACTGGTGCTACAGGAGGTGGTTTTAGAAGTGGTGGTTTTTCCACCACCTTGCGCTCCAGCAATGGTGTTGTTCTCTTCTGTGTGGCTGATGCTACTTTGGGTTCCTCGCGTTTAAGTGTTGGGGACTCTGCCTTACTCACAGTAGGTTTTAGAATAGGTTTAATCACCTGCTCCTTCTCTTCTTCTTTAGACAGCGGTGACTTGAAACTTGTAAGAATCAGAGAATCTGAGAACTTGACTTGATGTGTTTGTGGTTTGGGCATCTCCACCTCTGTCTTCTGAGGAATGTCATTGAGCTTTTGAGCCACAGGCTCATTCTCCACCTCTTTCTCTAGTTCTTTTTCAATCTGAGCAGGTTCCTCCACAGTCTCTGGCATTACAACCTCTTCCTTTACATCATCTAACCTAACATCTTCAGTTGGACTCAAAGTTTCTTCAGTTGCCCACTGTGGAATCTCTGGAACATCAATTTGTATATCAGAATCACCTTCCTCCTTTGTGCCAGCTTCTTTTTGCTCTTCTTTGTTGATTTCAGGAGATGAATTTTTATCAGGTTCTAACTTAGTTATGATGATTTCAAGAACAGGTTCCACAGGATCTGCATCTGAAGTCTTGATATCAGCTGGAGGTTTTTCTAGTGGTGGCTCAAGAGTCACTTGATTATCAGGCCAATTTTTTTCATCATCACCCAAATATTTTTCAGCAAGACCTTCACAGTGGGTGGCATCTAAATCTTGTTCTGTTTGTAACTCTTCATCTAGAGATAGACCAGAAAAATTTGCAAAAAGATACAATTTTCAAATAAAGTGATTTCAAAACCAGAGATAATTCATTACTTCAAACCGGCTGAAGCTTCCAAATATATATTAGTTCAAGCTTATTATGCTGCCACCAATATACTCAGGTCAGTGCGCAACAATTTTTTCACATCAAAAACCCTACACATCTACATCACTTTCTTCCAAGCAATATCAATACACTATTCCTGTCCAGCAAAGACTTCTAGCTAAGACAATGTTGACCCCAAGAAATGAACCCAAATCATACTGGTGGTTCTAAAGAAACTGTGGTGCTGCGTCAGAAGGGATTACAAAATAATTTTTTTTTTATCAACTGAGTTTATAATGTAAATTGCCATAACTGTAAAAAGTTTCTAAAGCTGACATTTCAAGCATTAGGCAAGCTCTTCTGGTGGAAAGCTGGCACCTCCATCACTTCTCATATCCACTATGGATATTCTTCACAAGGAGAAAATTTCAACAATACAGAGTTTCTTTATTTCGCCATCATCCCCTTTATTCTCAAGACATTAACATTTTGATTTTAAGGAGAAATTAGAAACTAGCCACTCTTTGGGGCTAAAGAGTTAATCCATACCTCTTGGTTCTAATGAGTACTCCCTCTCTGATGATGCCTCAGAGGGTGATGCAGGTACAATAAACTGTTCTTCAAACAGCACTGTTTCATCCAAGTCATCCTCATAATTTAAAGGGAAATCAGCTCTTGCCAACACATCTTGATTGTCATTTAGTAAAGAGAGATCATCATCAGGACCAGTTTTAAGATGACCCCCTTCTCCACGTACCCAAAATCCTGCTGGTTTCACAAAGTGAAGATATTTTGGAACATCTCCCCTTTGGAACTGGTAAATTCAAACACAACAAATGTGGTCATGAATAAAGTATAATTAATCTACATAAAAAAAACCGGCAAAGCTACTTCATTTGCTGAAACAAACCAGATCATAACCTAAAATCAACAAACTTTTACAGTTTTTTTGTCACATTTTGTCTAGTAAGAGATACATAAAATTGTACAATTTTGTTTCTAAATGTACAGTACTTTTAAAATGCTCTTGACAATTCAATGCTAAAAATATCATTCAAAATAATTTTTTTTTATTTTAAATACCATTCAAAATAAAAAAAAAATTTGAAAAGACCATTTTCAATATATTTTTTTCATGTACACCTGTGTATAGGTAATTTATGAACTTTTAAGATGTAAAGTTGGACTTGATAAATTTAGAAGTACTTGAAGTATATGGAGGGGTAATTACCTTTCATACTCTACGCAAAACTAATTGTTACAGTACCATTGTGAATACCACAGAAACTAAAAAAATATTTAATTTATCATATAACCCATACAGCCCTGCAGGCCCAATCTCATAGAAAATCATAGTCCACTTGTGAAAGCTGACAATTGATTAGGGCTGAAGGGGCTGATGTGAGCCAGTCTGGAAAAAGCTGTTCTGCCCTACACTCACACAGCTTTGTTGCAAAAACTTGAAGAAAAATAGAAAAGAGGGGGTGGGGGGGAAGTCATGTTTTTTGATGGATTGTGAGTTTCTTGTTCTGACTCAAAAAAACAAAGGAAAAATTAATATTGTAGGTTAAGTCTTTTTCATGACTGCATGACATGGGTGTGTCAGTCCATCATGTCCTATTTCAACTAATTGTATCATATGACAACTCATTGTAGTCTGTAGTCATATGATAATTAAAATCCTTATTGACTGAGTTTGATTGGGCTTGACAAGAAAATATTAGCTCTTGGTTATAATGCATGACCATGTATCATGATGTGTTCTGTCAGTACATCATTATACCTCAAGGCCAAATATTTTCCTGTCTGTCCCTATCAATCAGTTGATAAGTACCTAAAATTGTAAATGCATATAATGTATTAACTTACCACAGTGGGTCTTGCAACAGGCCAAAACTGCTGTCTCTGTAAAAGGCCAAAAGATCAGTAATCAGTGACCAAACATATCAAAGTCGAATTGGACTGTTTATATCATCCTTGTGATACATATGATTCTTAACCAACAACACCACATTTGGGTCCTATAATCAAAATCAAAGTATTCCAGATAGGATTCAATCACTTTGTATTGGTGATGTTGTAGCTAAATACTACCAGTTCTTCCTTTTGTTGAAAGGATTGTGTACATGTACCATTCGCACATCTAATAGAGCAGATAAAACAAAATTTTTAACTGCAGCAATTTAATATAATTAACTTATTATTAATGCTATGTAGAATTCATATGTTTAGAGAGGTTTTGAACAATTTTCTCTACTTTGGGTTTGAACTCACTGCAATTCATTTTCTTCTATCTTAAGTAATACAAAAACTACCTTGACCGTGATAACAATGACGTTACCACCTACCGAAGGAGATGATTTAGGCCTGGGCTGATAAGCAGAACAGCAATGTCTTAAACCATTGTGTGAAAGAACATTCTGAATAACATCTGGCATACAGGTTAAAGGACGAGTAAAAGCTTTTAATCTTTGAATATCAGAACCATGCTTGGGAACACAGTTTACAACTTCAATAGAGCTAAAATCATAAGGAAGAGGAGCTGATTTACAGCGCTCTCTGTGCCGTTTTTCTACTTCTTCTTGGGACATGAGAGAATGCTGACTCTTTGCAGAACTTGTCCTGTTCTGCCATGCACGTTTTGGGGCACTTTGAGATAAGGAGGAGGTAGAACCACCACGTGATTGCCAAGATTTGGATTTCTGGGGAAGATAATAGTCAGCAGGTCTTGGGGGAGCTGATTTGCATCTTGCTTTATGAAGCTGAAGGTATAACGATGTAGGAGATGCACTTGGTTCTTGTTTATTCTTTTGCACTGAGCTGTAAGAACTTCTTCCACTTCTTGATGACAAGGGGCGTGAGGTTGCAGGAGTCGGTGATGGATTGAGAAAAAATGAAGAATGACTTCCCAAGGGACTTGCATTAACTTTGTTATACTCTTTACCGCCAGGATGTCTTCCACCAATTCTAGGAGCTGCACTTTTGACTCGCTGAATAGGTCTTCCCTGTCCAGGCCTGCCGGTATTTGCAGAGTTGAAGAAAATGTGCAGTGAGTTAGGATCCATATTATCTTTAGAAGCCTTTGTTCCTTTTGTTGTCCATAATAAATGTTGATCATGAGCCATCATAAGATCACAATACTGGAAATTGAGTCAAAGATCTTTTAAATCAGATTGGCCACCAAATACCACTGACAAACTATTAAGTCACTTGCATGAATTGAGAAAACTTTCATTGTAGTGGTGAGATTTTGTGAGATACTCTCAGTCTCTTCTCAATTTAGGTGCTCAGTGTCAGACCTCAGCTTAACTCATATCAGCAAACTTTTTACAAGCACCTAAACACAAATTTAAACAAAACAAAAGTTTATCAGACAAATATCATACTTATTAATTACAGAATATCTGTAAATTAATTATATCATCCATGAAATAGTTCAAAAAGCACAGATAGACCACCAAACAGACATAACATTACATGAACTTCATTGAAACCAAACCTCATCTTTTTTAAAAAATTAGGGTGCATAAAAAATGAGAAATCCCGAATTTTGCCAAAAAAACTCTGCAAATAGCTCCCACAAGATTTTTAAAGAATATAGTCCAATCAGTTAGAAACTAATGGAATATCTCCAGTCACACTATTCAGTGACAAATGGCTGGGGTTTTTTTTAACTATTTACTGACACAAATGGGAAGATCACTCCAGATTAGTTCTGACTAGTTTGTCAAAAAAATTATATTTAACAAATATAATCTGCGCCTCACTTTTCCATTTTTCTTCTTAATTTAAATGTTTTACATTTTCCAATCATCATCTACTGTTTGACTCAACAATGACTAAAAGCAGCAAAATTTGTTTAAATGCTAATCTGCTCTTCAACTAGCATTATTAAAAATTCTCACTCAAAGAAAATAAACAATAATTGTATACAAAGGGCATTCTTAACATTGTTGCCGCAGTGAGAAAAAAAAATAATGAAAAATTTTAATGATTTGATTGGGGCAACGACACCATGAACAGTAGTGAAAGAATTCATTGCCTATTTTATGTCCTAAAATGTCCAAGTTAAAAAAAGTTGAAAGTTAATCGTATCAGCTGGTCATGTCATACGGAACTACATGAAGCGTCTGCAACACGAAATAAAATTTAATTTCCTTTCTTGAGATTAGTCTAAGAACACATTTGGGCAATTACCTATCAAGAGAACTTTTAAATAAAGCTAGGGAATAACCATCCATTTAATAAACCAATTCTCTCAGGGACACAATACAATGTATGTCGTTAATGCCTGCATGTTGTGTTGAAAGACCACGATCATGATTCGAACTTAATTAACTATTTAGGTTTGAAACAGTTCATAACTAAGAAGAGGGTTTTTGACAGTGAAATACGAATAGCAACATATACATTAGGGAAAATAGCATAGAACATACGCTCAGAGGATAATTAAGACAATTCAAAACCAGGGGAAGAGATGCTAAAGTCACGAAAGATGCTTACAAACCTTTCATCTGCTTGCTTCGGTACTAACAGGTCCAAGTGTTGTGGAAACGAGCATTTTTCTCCATGTTTCTATTATTTCTGACCTAACTTCACAGAATTTGGAAGAATGACCCTTGGCTAAGACGCGATAATACGCTCCCCAGCAGGAAAGTAAATATTATTTTGTCGCCACAGTGAAATTTGTCATTAACTGTTTGCCGTTTCCAGCCGGTAAAAATCTCTTGAGCCAATCAGAGACGCTGTAGGAACAAAGGCTTCTGAAAAAACACGCTACTATGTTCCAGTCTCCGCTCTGTATGTTGCCGTGACAACGTAGAACTGTCAAGAGTGATATATTCAAGATAAGCGCTCTCGTAAGGTAGAAGGCACTTCGAAGGAAAAAAAAATTTTGTTCCTTTGTGCATCATGTCTCAAAGCAGTTCTCCTTCTCCAACCAACATAAACGTAAACTCACTCATAAAAGTGAACCAGCAGTTGCCGGAACAATGGACTTTGGTGAAAGACTGGCACATTGAGAAAAGAAGTCCTTGTGAAGATTGGAGACCTCTAGCAAACTCGCAAATAGCTCATATGTATCAACAAATGAAGACATCCATTGAAGAACATCCAAATGCATTATCACGCAGTTGAAAATTATGCCCAACCAAGAACTGAAGCGTAAAATTGGATCGATTTGTTGGAACTTCTGCGCGCTGAATGATTTTAACCTCAACAGACTATGTCGCTTAATTATTAATAACTGTATATTTGTGGTAAAGTAATATCTGAATGTTATCTAAACTTGTACTTTTTGTAAAATCCAAGACTGAATAGCGACCACACTTTTCAGGCCAGCGAAGATGATTATCAATTGACGAAGAAAAAAAACAATAACATCGGAGATGAGCTTAAGTTTAGAGCGTGTCCAAAAGAGAGCCTTGAAAATTATATACGGGTATGATAATCATTATAGAGAAGTGCTTCAGATGGCAGAGCTGAAAACCCTAAAGGATCGGAGGGAAGACCTTTGCTTAAAATTCTTTAACAACATCGTCTCCAATCCCTTGGATTGTTTGCACCACTTACTGCCTTTCGACAACCGAGATCAACTTAGGGAGTTACGACGACGCAGACCATTTAGAGTTTCCTTTAAAACAAATCGGTTCAGAGATACTTTCATTCCAGCAAGCGCAAGACATTTTAATTGACATCTATTACAATTGTATATGGGCCCATATGTAAATTAGTTCCCTTTTAGGTTTGATTTTATTGTATAGTTCTATTATATAATTTGTACACCTTTGTAATTCAGCTTCCAGCTGCTATTAAGGTATTATTAATAAACGTCTATCTATCTATCTATCTACTTCAAAGCCTTTGCATTTGACAATCTTATAAAAAACACTATTGCAAGTAAGGCGCGTTTACAGCGGTGACTTTGTCAGTTTTGTTGATTTTGCGGTCTGTAGATTAATTTAGTTGGTCGAATACATTTTATCTTAAAATGACGCGATTATGTAATATTTTACACATAGAGGTGACTGCTTCTGATCAATGTTTTCAGTATTTTGCTAATTAGCAGTCCTATGCTATAAGTGTTGGGTACATAAAGATCAACTAAGTTTTTGACAGAGTTAAGATCGAAGAAAAAACGTGTTAACATCACGATATGATGGAAGAGGTTTGTAAAGACGAAATGCAAAGGAATAACAAATGAAGGTTTTAAGAAAACACAGAGTCAAAGCATTGAATTGAGTGTGCATTAACGAGATTCTAATAAAACGCGTGTCTTTGGGAGTAGAAACAATTAAATCTTTTCTTTTGATAGGTTCTATTGTAATGCTTTACAATGCTGCATAAATATTTTGATCCTTTTTCAATTACTTGCTCCTGGTCCAATATGGGACAGCTTTTTCTGAGTTAAACAAATGAAACCCTCTGATCACAATTGTGATCTACCTGCAAGTTAGCCGGCTTAATTTTGTTTTGCCTTTTTTCTCATTTTTCCCTTGGTGGGAAGGGGGAGACAAAACTTTTCACATTTTCATAGCGTTCTGAGGACACCCCTCAGCCCACCCCTCCCCTAAAGAACACGCGCCAATAAGCAACGCAGCAGTAGGTTCAATGTTATTTGTGACGGGGTGCATCATTAAATTCAGTATTAATTGTACCTTTTGGTGGCTAAGAATAATATTGGGTTGCCCTGATTCAGGTGATGATCTTCAGTCAAAAAGAATCTATCTACATGCGTCTTGCGATAGCCGCGCCCCAGAGCACAGTTAAGTAAAGGGAGTACTTGATTTCGAAAGATTTCCAATGATTGTTAATGACTAATTGGTGTGTAGTTGTGTGCAAATTAATGGTTGCGAAATTTTGTGTATTATATTCTAAGCTCCAACGGATATTTTCTCCGTATCTCTAAAACGAAGGATCAACCGATAGGACAGCTCTATTCCCTAAGTGCTATATCCATAACGTGAGTTACATATTTATTTCGTAATTTAGTTCAAAGACCTATAATTTTCACTTAGATCATCGTGCAGTGTACAACACAACGAAAATATGAGTCGTGGGGATCCAAGCAGACGAGAGTGCACCGATTTGGAGAGGGGGGGTGGGGAGCTAAAGTTATCTGCCTTTTGTTACGATCTTCCTCGCGTTACTCATCCTCAGAGACCCAGGGGGAGGAATATACAACAGCAGTTTCCGTTCGACGCTCAATCGACAGGCGATAGAGCCACACTCAGCTCTCTTGCCTTCTAAGCAAACTTGAGCTTCCGACCGAAAGCGCTCTGGTATTTTCCTCTCGCCCGGTTATTTGTCCATTGGCCTCCGAAGATGCATGTAACTTAAATAGTTTATCCATTTTGTAAGGCCTGACAAAACAACACCTCTCTCAGTTTGTTTACAGAAAGGAAAGAAGGGGAATCTTCTCGCCAGTCTTTTTCTTTTATTTTTTAGGGGGTAGGCGTTTTCTACACCATTGATTGAATTACTTATTTCGCCAATTTTTAGGTTTTGGGCAGAGCACCACCTCGTAAAGTTTCCATTTCTCAACGAAAAGTTGGCGAGGATGATCTGTCTGTTATGTGGTCTCCAGGACTGATTCTCAATTCTATTATGGATTTCCTCGTGAATTATTTAGACAATCGAGTTTAATACCAAGATAACACCTCACTTCAGCTGATGAATCTGTCAAAAGTCTGTGTATCTCTGCACCTTATCGTTTAGATAATTGGTGAATGACGAGTAAGATTAAAAGTTTGGCGTTTTCTCAGTTCTCAAGGCCGCTACCATATGACATAAATAAGATTGTTCCATGATCAGCCAGTTATTCCTCACAATTCCCAGGAAAAAGCTGGTTCCCTCCAAAACCTACTCAGTTTCCATTTTTGTTATAATATTGACAGTAACAACTTGGAGCGTACCGCAGTCAACTATTTATGCCTAACGAGTGTCGTAATACGATCGCAGTATGTTTTTAATAACCGAATCTCAGACGGAGGTGACAGGAACTGAAATTACACCACATCAGTGTGATGATAAGTACCAAAAACTACTAAAATATTGAGAAATATAATACAGTGATTTCGAATAAAGGATAAAATGACGTCTGAAAAATTCATAAAGACGAGAGACAAAGCCATCAAACGGATCTTAAGCCAGCTGGCAAAAGGCTTTTTATCACAAGCTATTTTAGAACCGGAATAGACCAGTATGCCAAAAAATGCTCGTTCTTATATTAAATACTAGACAGGTCACCTTTGTATTTTTTTTCCCACATAAAAGAATAGATTAAAGACAGCGTTGAAATGATACAATTTGAATACGTAATAAAGTCCTACCTTTTTGGCACTTTCCCTTGCATGTTTGGACCTTAGACCAAATCGTCCAGTTCGGTCCTCGAACTTCGTTTTGTCGAGTGCATTTGTGCATTTATCACAGTCTGACCAAGAGCTTTTGCTAGAAGCAGTATGATTCCTTCGTTGAAAATGAACGTGATTGAGATGATACGAGAACCAGAAGGTGTATTGTTCCCAAGCGCGTTGTGAATTCATGTTTTCCAAGCGAATTCCTCAAGTCTTCACAGCGCCAGCTAGCGTCCTAAAATTGTCGCCATTAATTTTTTACTAGAGTAAAAGATTAGCTCTTCCAAGCTTGACTTAAACTTACAACCGACTTGAATATGCCTGTCACCCGGCATAAGTATTAAAAATACAACAAACTTTATGATATAATTCGCTAGGCAAACACAGACAAAATCAAGAAATACGATTTGCGCAAAATGACCTCTAATGAAAATTCCGTAAAAATATTGAGCTTCTAAACTTAATCTCCAGTGGAAACCATTTGGTAAACAACAGAAGTCATTCCAAATTCTGGTAGTTAAGAGGGATACTGACGTTATGAGAACTTTTCGCAGCTTCGTTGCTAACCAAACCGTACGCAATTGGTGGATGAAATGAAAACACAATGTTCTCAATTTAGAACAAACAGGTGTAATAGTCTTATGCTGTAAATAATGCATAATCAAAGGCTAAATGACACCTCAACTTTTTCTGCATCTCTATTTTCATATAAATTTCAGCTGAAGTAGCTGTTAAAATTTGGTTCGGAAGAATACGTTACAGTTTCTTCCACTAAAGGTCGAAAATAAACTTTTCCGCAGTTAGCTTTTCAAGTTGAATCTTTGCACAGCTTTTGCGCTCACTCAAAAATTAAATATGCGAATCACGTGGGGATGATCTTGAGACTTCCATTCTGACAGTACTTCGCGGAAGACTATGGTTTTAAAAAGCAAAATGAAAAACAATTGCCTCTTCCGCCTTCGGCCAACAACAAAGTTCAAGTTCAGAATTTCTAACGAGATCGCTATCATTGAACTTTACATAGTCATTTCACTTGCAATACTAGAATTCGCAATCAAACTGCGAGGCAGACTGGCCGAAAAATGCTAGACGGTGTTCAGAATCAGCCCTCTATTTTCTCTTGGCTTATTGAATAAAAAGAAAACAGTTTCGTTAAGAAAAGATCTCATTTTTCAAAGGGCATTTCCATCTACAAAAGCGTCACACTTCCCGTTTTCAACGCAAACAGGAAGCAGAAGTCGGCGGGCATGCCAACTTGACTCGGCTCCTATTTAAAACACGATCAATAGCTTACTTAGGTAACAGATCAAAAGCTGTCATTTTGAAGGCTGCGTTAGTGAGAGGAAGTAATACAGCAGAACATGACAGTACTCATCTTATGGCATTAGTCGCCGTTAAATGATGAACTTCGGGAACGCGCGGAACTGTCTCGGGGAGTAAAAAAGCGGGGGAAAAGACGGGGGGGTACCCATGATTTTGTGGTGGGGGGGTTTCGATTTTTCACTCAGAAAGTACAGATTCTTTACACTATAGCCTAATCAAGCTAAGAAATCTATCAAGAGAAGTTTTGAATACTGTCGTTGCAGGAATTTTGGTTTCTGATGAGAAATAAAAACTCCACGGGGGGGGGGGGGAAGTGGGGTGTTCTAATTAGCCGACTAGGCTGCGTCAGTTGTGATTGGTCGAATCTTAAGAAGTAAGAGCCCCAGGAGGAGACCAATCTTAAAATAAGTTGATCACGTAATAAATATTTCTCCTTAATCAAAGTTTCATAGTTAAGATTCGATCCGAGCGTAAAGAGGTTAGAAGTATACTTCTTGCTCGTATTTATTGTGAAAAAATCTCCCGTTCGAGCCTTAAAAATTGGAAATAATACTACAAAGGAACTATTATAATCACCAATGAATGTTAATTCCGAACCGTGGAAAACTACATAATATAGTACACCCAAAACCATCAGGAATATCATGGTATAAAATAATATTTGGAACAGGGTGAAACTTCAGTAAATTACCAGTTGTCTCGCAGATCAGGGTGCACCTTTTGGTAACTATGTCAACAAGGAAGCTAACCATACTGAACAACTTCCAGTGCTTTGATCAATTATAAGTTTTATCAACTGAATTGATAAATTAAATCGGCCTCATTGAGACTGTCGAAAGCTACTTTAAATTAAAGGTCAAACTTAGATCTCAAAGGGAACCTACAATACCTCCCTTTCCAAAAATGTAATCATTTATTTAAAGATGTAGGTAGTCACTGTTATTCATTAAGATGAAGAGCTACACAATTTTTTTTTGCAATATTAACTCTATCTTCAATCACACAATAGTCATGTTCTCATCACTTTTTCTTTGCCATTACATTTTGGCATTATCCTTAAACAACTGGGCCAATTTTGCAGTGAGCATGATGTTTCCTTTCACTTTCAACTTCCCCTTCATAAACAACTGTTGAGGGTTTGACTTTCCCGTCGCCATGGAGGAAAGGTCGTCATCTTCCACAGTTATACTACAGTCTGGCTTGCCTTGCTTGTAAGGACCCACTGTCACAGACCCAGATCCACTCTTAAGGTCCACAGTCCACTGACCAGCTGTCTTCCCCCCTTTTGTCACATTCCATTCAAAGACACCTTTGACCTTCTTGACAAGTTCTGGGTGGTCTGAGACTCGTTTGCTGATCTCATTAAACAGAGCTTCACTCTTAAGGCCTGATTTGCTTGGGTGGGACACCAATGTATCTATGTCCTGTAGAGACTGAAAAATATGTAGATCCTTAAAATGTAACTTCTCCCTACAATATCGATACACTAATCAGGAAACAGGTATTGAGAATGCTCAAACTTATCAGGTTAATGTTGTTATCTTGATCTAACACCAAATTCTTACAACTGACTGACAAGGAAATGTGTAACAGCTAGAGGGGAGAATTGACAATCAGATCTTGGGAGTTAAAGGGTTGAACTGACACTTGCCCATATAGTCCTCTCATAATTATGGCACACCAATTTTTTAGTCAGGTGACATGAATACCAAAATTAAACACTATGATCCACTAATTAAGTGTGATTCTATGCTGCTGGAAGTCTATAAAAGCATACATGTCTATGTAGCTCTGTTTATTGTCAAATTCTTCCTTGTCGATTTTCTCTCAAGCCACTCACAACCAAATTTCTTAGCATATATATTCTTTAGGTACAGAAGTTCTAGACCGGAGCATGTTACTCACCGGCACTTTCTTTACAGCAACATCAACATCCTTCAAGTCAATATACGCCCCTGACAGCACCACATTACCATTTTCAACCACTTTGCACTGAAATGAAATCCGGTTGCCATCGCGCCACATGTCAGTCTGCAGTGTCTGACCAGGGAAAACAGGTTTAGAAAACCTTGCTTTGATGGCCTTGAATTTGCTAACATCATTGTTTGCATACTGCTTCAGCACATGACGAGCAGCGTGACCAAATGTACTAAGACCGTGAAGGATAGGGCGGGAAAAACCTGTGAACAGTCACAAACAATTGATGAATTTTCAATATGCAATGTAAATTTTGATGTTCAAGAGATCAAACCCAAACAATCCTTCAAGTCCAAGACCCCTGTAAATTCTACACAGGGAGGTTGAGCATTTGAATAAAAGTCTGAATCTTAGAATCCCAAGAATTTTGAGTGTTGTTAATTTTTGAAACTTAGCCTAACTGTTCCCTGCCCAGTCATACTGTTTGGGCAAGGACTGTCAGGGGTAAAGCCATTTATCAGTGGTCTACCACTGCTTATAAGACCTCTTACTGTCATCTGTTTAGCCTCCCCCGGTGGAGGACAAACCGTCTTAAAAACACCTTCATGATGGCCTCCACCATTAAATATAACAACAACAGTTAATTAACAACCGTTTCCTAGAAACCTATGTAGATAATGTAAATATAGCTTTTAAATATAGATAGGTTTTAGCTCATAGATTTTTTAATTGTTTATAATTTTAAATATTCTTATATACGTTATATAATATATTTATTTAATTACATTATTGTAATATACGCAATTCAGCTGCAAGGCTGCTAGGTATATTTAAATAAACTATCTATCTATCTACCTATCTGCAAGCAGGAACTTGTGTTTGGATTTCATCTTATGCCCCTTTTCCACACACTACTTCTGCACCATTAACAGCAGCTTATGGAAAAAGTTATTGAAACCTTTAAGTTGCTCTCAGGGGCAATACATGTTGCTAGTGAGGAATTTTTCTTTAGCTTGACAATTGATTTTTTTTGAGAACTGCATATTCAATGTGGAAGAAACGCAAAATAAAGAAAACTTTCACTCCACCTCCTAACTGGGCAAAATCTGGATCAATGTGTATTGGATTAAGATCACCACTCAACCGATAAATTGCTGCTACAGAAACATCAGTCTTCTCCCTGACACTGGCATCAGGTGCACAAGGTGGCATTGTAACGAGAGGCTTGGAATGCTCTGAGCGCTTTTTTCCTCCAAACCCCCCAGCACCACCAATATAGATGGAGAATTGATTGAAACACACTGCTTCACCACTGCTGTCATAACTAGTGATGTTCACCAGCACTATGGCTCCTTTCCCTTTGTCGAGGATGTCAGCAACCTCTCCTTTGCTTGTCAAGGTTCCTGAAGTAGGCAAGGGTTTATAAAGTTCCAGATACTGTTCCCCATGGAGGAGCTATAAGAGAACAAGGGTGATAAAATGAATTAAAGATTTAACTCTAGATTGAGTTTTTAGTGACAACGTGTTAAAGCATGGGGATTAATTTTAACCCTTTAACTCCCATGAGTGACCAAGAGAGAATTTCTCCCTACAATATCCATACAGTTTCAAGCAGACAAGTGTTAAGAATAAAGAGAAATATCAAATAGGGGATTATCAGTTGATCCAGTAACAAAGTCTCAGAACTAAAATCATAAGAATTGTACAGCAGTCAGTAAGGAGAATTACTAAAATATCTTGGGAATGAAAAGGTTAAAAATAGATGAGACTAGAACTGAAGGGGGTTACAAAGTGGTGAAAAGAAAGGGAGTTTATTACTAGGACAGGACGTGTCATTGGAAAGTCATAGATCATTTATTTTATTCAGTTTACCTTTGCTGGATTAAAAGGAAGTCCAGCTTGCTCCACTGCTCTCACAATAACAGTATTCATTGCTGACTGCCAAGGAAAAACAAAAAAAATAAAATAAACTGTTTTCTTATAAAGATAATAAAATTCTTCTTAACCAAGCAGAAGGCATAGTAATGCAAAACCAGTGCAATCTTAGATTACTTTGCTCTCAAAAATTGAAAATTGCTCTTCAATGATTTGACACACCTGAGCTGGAATTACTCCAAAGGTAGGTAAGGTGCAAAAGTCATCACATCCCTCATAAAGAAACTTAAGGTGAGATGAGTCTTCCTGCACAGTAACCCCAACCCCAAGTGCATACAGGATCACATCCTTGGCTTCAAAAGTACACTGTGACTCTCGAATTTCCAGTGTTTTGCTTGAAGCTTTTCCACTTTCTGGTACTGTTGTGTTTGCTTCTTGGATTATTGGGATCAGATCAGTCATGGCATCACCCCTTAACTTTGGCTCCACAGGACCAGACCAGTCAGTGATCTTACCCCAGTTGTCTCTCACCATCTCTGGTGTCACAGTAACACCACCTTTTCTTAGCATTGCCCCTGAACTCTCCTGCCACCTTAACTGTGCCCCCCAACCTGAAGCCATCTCAAAGACACCACCACTCTCTGGACAGCTCTCATGGCAAAGATACACAACAAAAGGAGCAACATACTCTGGTTTAAGGGCGTCAAAGACATCAGGGGGCAGTAGTCCTTTAGTCAACCTTGATCCAGCAGTTGGAACAATAGTATTACAGACCACATTATACTTTTCTCCTTCAATGGCCAATGTGTTAGTTAGACCAATAAGACCCATTTTAGCTGCGCTGTAGTTCGCTTGACCAAAATTCCCTAACACACCAGAGGTTGAGGAAGTCATAATGATCTTACCATACTTCTGTTTTCGCATATGAGGCCAAGCTGCTCGGGTCACTTTGAACGATCCTCGGAGGTGAACACGATGGACGAGATCCCAATCGACATCACTTATGCGACCGAACGATCGATCTCTAAGAATCCCAGCGTTGTTGATGAGGACATCAATCCGACCAAATGCATCTAATGCCGTTTGTATAACTTTTTCGCCGTCTTCCACGGAGTTGTAATCAGCTACCGCTTTTCCTCCACGAGAGCGGATCTCTTCAACAACCTTGTCGGCCGCTGTACTGCTTTTTCCTCCGCCCTTTGCGTCTCCACCAAGATCATTGACAACAACCGAGGCGCCTCTGGAAGCGAAGGCGAGTGCATACTCCTTCCCGAGCCCTCCTCCTGCCCCTGTTACAAGAACTACACGGCCATCGAATCTCAACTCGTCTGCCATTTTGAACCTTCAGAACAAAGATAGGACCTGATTGGAACACAAATTTGGCAGGGGGGTACAGAGAGCTAGTGACATACCCTAAAATTTTTTTTTACCCAAAAATTGATCAATTAAGAGAAAAAAAAACACTTGTCTCGTACATAGTGCTTAGTTATTTTCTGCTCACCTTTCTTGGGCGAAAAACGGAGAGGAAGTTCCATCCTATATGGACAAGTCATTCCCTTACCTCCCCACCCTTACAAGTCTTCTGTATTTCGTGAAGCCTGACATGACATGACCTCCAGCAACACCCCTAAAATGACACCTCATAATAAAAATAAGGATAGGATGACAGAGGTGAAAGAAATTCCAATTATACATTTAGATTTACAGTACCCTGCTTTTTACTTGGCGCTTATTAGGAAGTTAAAAAATTTAGTATTTAATCCATGAAATGCCGTCTTCTATGATATATTGGCCTTAATATCCCAAAATGAGTGACAGCCATGTCCGTGAGAACTTACCCCTCCCTACTACGTATATAATTCTGTCTGTTGTGTTCCCCTTGGATGACCTTCTGGTTGTACGGCCATCTTGAGATCGAACAACCTGTCACCTCAAAAATAATCCAGAGAGGGGAGTCTGTTCCAATCGTGCAGAACGGAATTATTTTACATCAGAGTGCATCAAGATCTCGTTTAAATGTCAGAGTTCTCGATGAAACCTGTTTCGCACAGCGAAAACAAAAATGAGGTCGTAGGACACTTTCCTCCAGGACCGTTGGATAGTTATCGAGAACACGCTTCCTTCGACTGGTTTCAGATGAAAGTGTTTTTAGATGGGGGAGAAGATGTAGTCAGATTCCAGCACAATATGTGGAAAACTATGGAGAAAGACTCGTTATTTGACCGTGTCAACGATTGGAAATTGAGTATGGACGAACGCAGGCGTGTAACAATGAAACGATGTAAGAGAATTGCGGAGTACAATTTTTTGACAGACGATGATATTATGGCAGCACCACTCTTGGTTCAGGCATTTGGTGACGCCTTAGGAATATACGACTGGAGTTTATCAACAAAATTCACTTTAAACACTACGGTAAGACGTGCTTTCTGAAAGTACATGTCCTGCACAAACATTTTCTTAAAGGGTATATATATTACATAAGAGTTCTTCCCCCACAAACTTCACAACATTTGCTTTAGTTAAGAATGTCAACCGCATCTCCCTGTAAGTAAAGTAGCATATTACATCTTTCCACCTCCCTACAAAAAATTTCAATGTAATGAAACAACGTTTATTTTCTCAATGCAGATGTTTGCTCGTCAAGTTAGAACATCAAGCACACACGAACACATCCAAGAGCTTGCAGATAAAGCTATGAGGTTTGAAGTATGTAAAAAAATCTTTCTAAACATTTTGAATTAAATAACTGTAAGTCAGAGAAGGTTGGCATGACATAGGATGTTATTGCTCTCACATTTTTTTCATAATGTTATGCTGATTATATCTGATTCTTGAGTTGGTCTTTAAAATGGCCTATGTTACTTCAGAATAACAATAACAATAATTGATGCAGTCATAATAGTGGAGCTTGCAGAGCGTAGCCCCATAATTATACAAAACAGTAGTAACCCCTCAAGCCAAAAAAAATTGGACGTACGACCGTACGACCATACAAGGTGCTACCTTTAAAATGTGTGGTCAACTGTACTGCAGGCACACCAATGCCACGGCTTTGTTCAGTAGTCCAGTGGTCAGTGTACTGGGCTCCAAGTTGGACGACCGAGGTTCTAGTCCTGGCTGGGACAAGGCATTGTGCCCTTGAGATGTGCGAGAAAAAAAAGTGCGAGTTCCGCTTTTAGGCTTGGCTAAATCTATATATTATACATGGGTGCATAATTAACAAATTGATTTCATTTTGCTGTTTGTCTGTTCAGTAGTAGCTTACAGACAACATCAAAATGTGGTAAGAACAAAAAAAGTGCTACACGAGATGCAGCAAAGTGGAGTCTATTTGTTTCATTTGATAAGCCTTTTTTTTTTAGTGGTGACGTCATCTTTGCATCTATCCTCCAATAGGTGATAAGTAAGAACTGATCAAAATATGTGTATTATTCAACTTATCCTGTGGTATACATTGGTTAATACAGTGATAGTAACTGACTTTGTTTACATTCCTCCTGTGTTCACAGGTCTTCGGTTGTTTTGCTCTGACTGAGTTAACACATGGAAGCAATACTAAGGGTGTTCAAACCACAGCTACTTACGATCCATCATCACAGGTTAGCCTCCTCAGTAAACAAATATTATTCCTAAACTCAGTAGCAGGAGGTAAATGTCCTCAATACTGCACCACTTGTGCTTCCAACAAAGAATCCATTTCACAAATTGTCTCTAGTTGTTACACTGTGACAAACCGATATCTATGTGGAAACCTGGCATCACATGTGGATTGAGTTTGTTGTTTACTTTGCTTTAGTCCTTTCTAAAGGATTTTCTCTGCATTCTCCAGTTTTCCTGACTCTGCAAAAACCACTACTCTAAAGTCTAACTTGACCAACAAAAAGTAGATGATAATGCTAAATATCATGGAGTATTTTATATTTATCAAGGCTCCAAGCTCAACCCTTTACAAAGTCACCATTTGGTGACCTAAAAATATTAGTGGTCAACAGAGATAAAATGTCAGTCACCTGTGAAAGACTTAACCTTTTGACCCCTGAAAGTGACTGGCATCTAATCCTTCCTCACAAAATCACCCCCAAATCACACATTAAGAACATGAGAATAAAGAAAATGATCATAAGAAGCTTAAGCTAAAGAACAAAACAGTGCAGAGAATATGCATGCTGATGTTGGGGTTGAAAGAGTTAAAAGGAGATTTTGTGCAGTTAGTGGTAATGTGATATTTTACACAAATGTTTACCTTAGTTTTCAACTGTATGCCACAAACACTAAGGTATAAAAAAGTTGGCGCTCACAACATGACAGCCAAACACAATTTTGCAAAATTGGTGACTCTTGTGACAAATTTAGTCTCTCAAAAAATTTTTTCCCTTTGGCAACCACAACAGTTGCAGCTTGGAGCACTTCTTTTTTTATATTTTCATATTAACTAAATGTGGTGCCATTCTTCTTTTTTCACATGTAGGAGTTTGTGATCCATACACCCAACTATGAAGCTACAAAGTGTTGGGTGGGCAACTTGGGTAGAACTGCAACCCATGCCATAGTCTATGCACAGCTTTACACCCCTGATGGAGTCTGCCACGGACTCCACTCATTTGTCATTCAAGTACGAAACACCACAGATCTCTTACCCATGCCTGGGGTGACTGTAGGAGATCTTGGAGAGAAACTGGGTCAAAATGGACTAGATAATGGGTAAATTAACCCTTGACTCTCACAAGTGATTAACATGTAACTTATCTCCCTATTATCCATACAATATCCAGCAAACGGTCATGACATTTTTCAAACTTATTTGGTAGAAAGTGTTGTCTTGATCTAGTGCAAGATTCTTTAACTAATTAACGAAGAATTGTGTAGCAGCTCAAGGAAAGAAATAATAATCAGATATTGGGAGTTAAAGGGTTGACAAGATCAGACCTTCATGACCTCCATGATGGTCATGCCAAAGTTGATAATTGCAGGCTGGTAACCTGTACCATCAGGGCATGCCTTCTTGCTCAAGAGGAGAGGGTCAGCATCCTTGATGGCATTTTGAAAGGGTAGGCCAAATCAAGTGTCTTATGAAGGAAGAGGTAGGGAGGGGGGGGGCTAGATCAGGTGCAAGACCAAAAATAGGAGGAGTTGGAATCTCTGTTCATTACTTGAATCGACCAATGTCAGAATAACTGATGTTAACATGCTTGTTTGATTTTAGGTTTGTGTCTTTTAACCATGTTCGTATTCCACGGGAACACTTGCTGAACAGAACAGCTGATGTGACACCTGCAGGGAAGTATGTTACACCATTTAAAGACCCAAACAAAAGATTTGGCGCTGCACTGGGTGCTTTGTCTGGTGGGCGAGTTGGGATAACAAGTATGGCAGTGATCAACTTGCGGCTGTGTATGTCTATTGCTATTAGGTAGAAGTATGCAGTTATCTGTCTAGTAATGCTTAGATCAACTAGATGTTAAAAAAATCAAAGGTCTGAGCATCATTTTAAAAGATATAATATGATGATGTTGAGTTGTTCTTACTGGGCATCTCCAGCCAGTACTTAGAATGTTGCAAATTAATTTAGCCTGAAATATAATATACATGAAGCTCATTTTTTAGGGTTGGGGTTGGCCCTTAAATAATTATGCCTGTACTTGTGGTATGTGATACAAAACCAAGGCAGATGTAGTGATTCACAGTTTGGTGAAGCTTATATCCTTCCAATTCTACCGCAGGTACTCTGCTGTTAGAAAACAGTTTGGTCCACCTGGAAAGGATGAAATTCCTGTGTTAGAATATCAAATGCAGGTTAGCGAAGGAAAGTGTATTTTCTGTTGGAAGATCACTTACTAAAAGTTTAGGTACTGTCTGATAGCTGACTAAACTTTGTGCAAAAATTTACAAAGTTCAGTTTTGTGATTATGCAGAATGCAACTTGTAAAAAACAATTTGCGGATTAGCAATGCAATCATGCTGTTCAGAAATTCTAGCATACCTGATACCATTAATCTACCCCTTTTTTTCATCCCCTCCCCCCCTCCTTCACTCCTCAACCAAGGTAGAGTTTTGTTTCCAAACATATAAGTAAAGAGTATTTCAACAGAAGTGTTCGAACTTTCTCACTGGAAAAGACATACACATGCTGTAGTATTACTACCAAATGTCTCCTCCCAGGCTACAGTTTTTGGTATTACTGGTAGATACATTTCATAAAACACAAAAACCCTCTTCCGCTAAATGAAGTCTAACTTTTACTTCTTCCCAGCAATGGAGACTGATTCCCAAGTTAGCAGCAACATATGCTTTAGCTTATTTTGCAAGGACCTTCTTTATGAATTTTGTTGAGCTACAAGTTGGTATGATGATGGGAGAATCAGGTGAAACACAAGTAAGTTAATATGAATCAAATTAGCTAAAAAACACCAAATGATTTGAAAAGAGAGGCCAAAAAAATTCATCAATAGTCTTAAAAGTAAATTAATTCCTCATCAAACCACAATTGCAACTACTACAATCCTTTCTTGATATGTCCTTGACAGACTCACAATCCACAGAACTACACATGAAAATACTTAAGAGAGTAAGTTTCAAAAGAAACTGTGGTGCTGCATTGGAGTTAATTTCATTGATTTTATCAACTGAGTTGATGATGTAAATTGGCCACCATATTGAGTTTCTTAAGTAGAGGTTTTGAGCATTAGCCTGCTGCCTTAAAATTATGTGGTTTAATCTTTTGCAACCTGAAACATAATTTGAATTCTCAATATTAATTTTTTGTACATTTCTGAGTGAAAAATTTGCTAATAACTTTGTATAAAACTTAAATTACAATTTCTATGAGCATATCACATGAAATGGTTGGAATAGGTTTGGGTAAATACTCCACAGAATTGTGAATAACATTCTCTTAGCTTATCACCCAATATAATTTTGACATATATGTTTCAGGCTGCTTTAGGACGTGAGATCCATGCCTTGTCATCTGCTAGCAAACCTCTGGCCAGTTGGATTGCACAAAGTACTATTCAGGAATGTCGTGAGGCCTGTGGTGGCCATGGTTACCTTGCAAGTGAGTTATTTAAGTGACATGATTTCCATCTAAATATGATATCCAAGGCTGTCACTAAGTTTTGAAGCTGCTGTTGCATTGGGCATACTTTCCCTGGTGGTGTAATATGTACCCAAATGTTACGTGACAGCATTAACATCTCCACCTGTAACATTCTGTTAGCTAAGTGGTAATGAATGTTACAGGTTAAGGCCCTCACTCACAGCCCCAACTGGTCTGCCTCCGGCCAGTTGGGATTTTTAAACTCTACGTAATCTATATAATTTGTACGTTGTTGATATACAATTTGTTTGTATTGGCCCTAAATAGCCCCATTGGGGGAGTGGTCAATTAAATGTTATAATTACCATAATTATAGGGAAGGCATCTCTGATAAGGTTAGGCTTTGTCCATAACTCTAGGTTGTACAAGCTGGACAATTTTAAATGCTACAAAATCTTGGATAGTTTGAGTCATTCATGCACAGAGAGGTTTGACTAGCTGTGTCTTTACAATTCTAAAAACAAGAATGACATTGCTATAATCCTGAGAGAAAAGTTTGCCATTTGGTGCACTACTTGTGAATTAGTTGCTTTTGCATATCAGTTATTTTCTTTCAGTCAACAGGTTAGGTGAATTAAGAAATGATAATGACCCCAACTGCACTTATGAAGGAGATAATAACATGCTTCTGTGGCAGACAAGTAGTTATCTCTTATCCCAGCTGGATGCTAAACAGAAAGGTAAACTGCAGTGAAATTTTCTTGAGTTATATCTCAGCCTTTTAACTCCTATGAGTAACCAAGAAAGAATTGTGTAAGAATGTCATAAGGATGTAAAACTGATTAAATTTGGAACACAGGTGAAACAAAACCTCACAATACGCATTGCTTTTATCCACAGGTTCCCATATTTCCAGTCCCCTTCACACAGCTGACTTCATAAATGACATTGAACAAATCATGACACATCAATTCCATGCAAGCACAGAGCAAGAATGTAGAAACCCTGATTGTAAGTAATGGTCTTGGTAATATTAGATTCTGTTAAGCATGGATTTTGGGAGAGAGAGGTTAATGACATGTAGTGCAGAATAACCTCTTTGGTAGATTGAGTGACTTAATAATGTTCTTAACCTTTTCACTGCTAAGAGTGATTAGCATCTAATTTCTCCCTACAATATCACTCCTGAATCACACATTAAGGTCATGAGAATAAAGGAAATGATCACCAACTAAAGAAGCTGTTGATCATTAAACAAATTCTCTTGGTCAGCACCTTAGGTAATGTATATAGAACAGTACAGAGAGTATGCATACTGATGTTATGGTGTAAAGGGTTGAAAAGTGATCATGATTTGTGTACAGGTAGACTTTGTTTATTTATCATTGGTCACCTGGAAAAAAGCCAGTCTCCCCTGAAGTAAACTACTAATTCAGCATTTTTTTTTTCCCTTGGCTAATAACTTTCTGAAAGCCGCCTCCATAGTAAAATACTCCTGTGTATTTTCCAAGAGGAGATTTGTTGATCACATCATTCAAATGATTTATTCCTGATCAGTTCTTGTTGGAGCATACCAATGGCTTGTTTGTTACCTATTAAAAGAGAGTGCCCAGAAGTTTAAGCAAGAGCTTACAAGTGGAAAGGTATCTCATTTGATGATTATGAGCGATTTTGCTGTTCTGTTTACAAGGTCTTTTTGCTTTTGTTCTGCTTGTGTGTTTGCTTCTTTTTTTCAGCAAGGATAAGACTCAAACTTATTCATTTGCAATAATTTTCAATTAAGCCTTATAAACTCGTCAGAAACATGAAGTTAACAATCTCTTTGTCTTTGTTTCATCAAAGGACTCCTTTGCAGCTAAGAATGACAGCCAAGTATTTTACTGTAGATCACTGGCACTTGCTTTCATTGAGGTAAGGTTTGTCTTCTGTTACATTTTACTATTTGTTAAACTTTTACATCCTAACATCGATATATATATTCTCCATACTGTTCTCTATACATTTCCTAAGGTGCTGACACAGAGAATTTCTTCAAAGATCAAAAGCTCAATTAGTTGGTGATCATTTCCTTTATTCTCATGACTTTGATGTGTGATTCAAGGGTGATATTGTAAGGAGAAATTAGATGCCAGTCATTCTTAGGGGTTTAAGGGTTAAGTAACTTATTATTCATTGTCAGCTTATACAATTTTAAAAGTTTTTAAATCGGGGGGGTGGGAATCTCAAGCAGTTTAGTTCTTATATTATAAGGTTATTTTGGATAATTGTGAACAGTATCCCACTGGTATGAAAACCTTGGATTATGGTGCCTCTTATGGTGTTCACCATAAACACTGTTTTCCTTTTTGGTAACAATGGCTAGCCAGCTAATTACTTTTCATTTCAGTGTACAATTTTGAAGAGATTCAAGGAAGCAATTTTCAATCAGGATGAAATTCCACAAGCTCTTAAACCAGTTCTTCTCAGACTTTGTTCCCTATATGGCTTGTCCTCTTTAGAGACACATCTCACTACTCTATACCAAGGTGAGGCTACCATAAAGAAAGCTAGGCTGCTGACTCTTTGTGCAAAGTTTTGTACTGTATAGTGATACTGCACTTAAGGGAACTTTTCTCCAGGATGTTGAAACTCTATTGAAAAGGGCTCTGAAGTGGAAATAAGGTATTCTTTGTTTATTTACTGTAGGTGGCTTTTGTTGCTCAGTGAATGATGCCAGAATTGTGAGAGCAGCCATACTTACTCTTTGTTGTGAGGTAAGCTATTTGCTTTTGTCAGCCTTCCCTGAAATGTGGCGGCAAACATTTTCCACATTATTCATTATATGTATGTCATGCTTAAATGGGGGTATCCTTAAAGCACAATGAGGCAAGGGAGAGTTTCGTAAAGGAATTGAGACTCTCTCTCTCCCTTCCATATTAGTATCTAAGATTTTTTAAAACTTGAGTCAAAAGGGTTTTCAAGCCTTGATCCAAGTCCAGAACCACTCATGATTCAGTGAACAAAGTTTGATACATGCAGTAAGATGTTAGATGCTTCCGTTTGCTTGGAAAAATGGTGAGATTTTTTTTTCCGTCCCTTTACAGAGAAGTGACTCTTGTTGTAGGAGACTTTGTTCCACAGCTTATAACCAGCATTAACTTCATTGTACACCGTGCATGTATCATAGTGTAAGTGGAATGAAACAAATGGTGCAATAGGATTTTGGGATAATTCAGGTATTTTTGTGTTTGTACTCAGTTGAAGAACGAAGCTGTAGCCCTGGTGGATGCCTTAGCCCCACCAGATTTTATTCTTAACTCACCCATTGGTCACAGTAATGGAAAGGTAGGTCATTTTGATCTTGACTAATTTTTATTTATTTACTTAAATACCACTCTTAGCAAAAGTGAGATGGTTGTGAAATTTAGTTGGAACTTCGGCCTACGAAAAGCGTCAGACCGTCTGGTCCGAGTTATTTTTACACCATTTGAAACTAATGATTCACTCTCTCTTCCCCAGGCTCATGAAAACTTGCATGCTGCGATTATGCAAAAACCAGAGAACAAGGAACGAATTTCATGGTGGAAGGAGTGTCGTCAACTTCCCATTATCAGAGATCGTAGCAAGTTATGATAGAAAACGCCGCCGGAAACATTTCTCACGGATGGTCTCTCCTCTTGATAAGAGAAAGTCAATGTCTAGTTAACGTGTTTTGTAGGAAGGAGTTTCAAGTTGAGGATTTTTAGGTGGTTTTATGCTTGCAGTTAATCACTTCAATGGGGTGACTTAAGGAGCCTCCTTATGTAACGCCCTGATTTCCTTCCAGTTAAACGTGACGTTCACGTCGTTTTCACTCAAAATTTAAACCGAGGAAAAGAAAGTTTCAGAGAAACTTATCAGAGATTAAATTGAAAGTGACTTAACTACTAAAATGCTCCTTCGGGTTGATACATTTGTATGTTATTCAATAGGTTATCAAAATGTTGAGTCGCCCTGTGTAAAAAACGATTTAACTGGTGCTGAAAACACTGCAAAAATGTTTCATGGTATACTATCGTAGGGTATGTTTTAAATTGTTTTCCTTAAACCTCCGAAAAGTTCGTTTAAGATTAGTGTGGTCGCTTGACTTTCTAATGAGGTTTGTGAGCTGGTCAATGCCCTTTAGACTTTATCTTCGTGAACTTAACATATGTAATCTTTTTTTGGTACCCTCAAAACCCTTCAAATCTGATGATCTGATTTGTATTTCTCCTTTCTGGCTGCCATTCATTTTCTTGTTAATTATTTAAGAGAAAATGTCAGTTTTTCAAGGGGAAATGAAATGTTGATCACTTCTGCGATACAAAGGGTCTAATAGTAATTGCAAGCTAGTTAAAAGTTTTACTGCGTATGAAAATAATTTGGGTTAAAACCCTTTAAAGCCTCCGTTCATGTCTGTTGAACGCCCTAAGTAAATTTACCAAATCGGAAGATTATTTATAAACTAGATTTGATAACGTTTTCCATATATAGTTTATTTATGTACCTTACTGAACTTTTCACGGACTACAAGGGTACACACGATTAAAGAAATGAGTCAGGAATCAAATCACTTCTTTCCGAGTGTTGGACGTATTTATGACTGGATAAGAAAGAGGTAAAATACTTGCTTTGACATGCAATCATAAAAAAGTCGAACAAACTTATCAACCCTTTTTACCCTAACATCATTATGTACAATTCCCCTACTGCTCTTCCTACATTTCATAACTTGCTGACAAGGAGAGTTTATAAAACAATCAAGAGCTTTTTTAAGTTGGTGATGTGTAATGTGTAATTTAGTGGTGGTATTGTGAGGAGAAATTAACTGCTAGTCATACCAAGGGGTCAAAGGGTCATGACAGATGACAACCTGTACCAGAAGCCTAAGGTGTGGTGTAGTGAAAGTGTACTTAGTGAGTAACGACCAACCATGGGGGCTACGCCCTATACAAAGAGGGAAGGCTACACAGACTAACAAGCTTTCCAAAAGTTCGGACTTCAAATAGGGCTTTTTTAAGGGCATTATCCCTACTCTTCTTCACCCTTGGAAGGCCACGTTCATGGCAAATGAAAGGGCAGTTCCACTTGCAAACGAACTTCCCGAAGCGCAGGAAAACGCAAGTGACCAGGTTACGATTGGTTTAAAACGTTTAAACCCCAACATACCTTACCGTATACATTTCCCAAGTTGCTAACAAGGAGAATGTCTTTAGCAATCAAGAGTTTCTCTAGTTGCTGATCATTTCCTTTGTTCTGGTGACCCTTGTAATTCAGGGGCGATAATTTAAGGAGAAATTTGTTGCCAGTCACTCTTAAGGGTCAAACGATTAAAAAGGATGGCGCGGCTAAAATGCAAAGTAAAGCTACACCAGTGACAAACATATCAATCATTAAGAATGCGTTAAATTCTGTATTTTATTGCTACGTCCTTGTTGGACAGAGTTATTTTCTCGCACAGCAGTACGCAAACATTGTTTTAATTATTAAATATCTATGATCAATAACATCAATCTAAGGAAGCATTAGGATAAGAGTAAAATAAAAGAAGATGTGCGATGAACTTTCTCAAACAGTTGTCACAATGAAAAGTTAACCCCAAGGATTGACGTGTAATTCGCCCTTTGACTTTGAATAAAACAATTACTGTTGATGAGAAGAATTCATACTTGGATCTTGAAATCTTACTGAAAATACTTTACGGCCGTTCGTATGACGTTATAGTCAGATACAGTTCAACGTTAGAGTGAAGCATAGCGCCTGAAAACAAGATTTATAGGGAGTATTGACAATCACGAATGCTTTGTCGCTTCCACGAAGATGCACTGAAAAATCGGAGAAAGCTTTGTTCATGATGGGTTTTCAAAAGTTTTATAGAAAAAACCTTACTGGCATTAACATTTGCTTACTTCAATAGAGCGAACGGCTTTCTTATAACCTAAACCACAATTGTTATCGAAAGTGTTTCTGCCCTACGTAAGGCAACATGCGAACTGGACACCTGTAAAAGTGCTTTCCAATACTCGCGCGTGTTTTATTATAAACAGGCTACACAACGTTTCTGTTAAATGATAACGATCTCAAGTGATTCCTAAAACGAGGACTCAAAACTGCAGTGTCCTTTGTGCGCTGCTGGTCTCGACTCAAAGCAAGTAATCATTTAAAAAAACACACGCCCACGAAGTTCAAATCTCTATATACAGCGGATCTATTTTTGCGGACGCAAGCGTAAATCTTGGTTTGAATATGATAGTTCAGTCTTCTTAAAAATTTTTATCACCATTTCGCATACAAACAAAGAAAAAACAGATTTTGGAGTGACAGATCATTATGGTATAATATAATATATGTTCCACTATTCTAGCCTAAAACGTAACACTATTTTCATTATCTAATCTACAGAAACAATTTGAGCAATGAGATATTGTAGATTGTTTGTATTAAAAATGTGTCCACTTTCTTGAAGTAAGAATTTTTGCCATAAAATTGATCGTATGCGATGAAAATTTATAGACTTCTTTGATATTGATTTTTTTGTTATGAGTTATAAATCAGCAGAATATTTGCAGTCGATAGTCGCTTTGATAAACAAGCAGTCTTCTTTGACGTAACTCGTAGATTCCAAGCCTCGATGAGAAACGAATTGTGGGTAACCGAAGCCGAGTGTGGCACCATTCTTACCAGGTCTCTGAAAGCTCTTCCAGTTAGGATCCGGGCTAAACGATTGGCTAATATTTCTTTGGCCCCTGGTAGAGTCCCTGTTTTGATCCAAAAGCGACAAAGTGATTTCGCCCTCAAACGGCCACTTCAAGAGCGTGTCGTATTCTCCCGGGAGAAGACGGACATAGAGTGAAAGATGCGACCCTTCCCCGCTACCATTTCCGTACGGGAACACCACGATTTTGAACTTGTACCCATAAGGACTTGTGTAAAAAGGAGGGCTGTGCAACTCTACGTTTGTTTTGTGCTTGGCGTCCTCAAATTTGTTCCAAAAGTCGTCGATCCTCCAATAGAGTTTACTATCAGTGAAAGGCTTACAATGTTTGACAATTTCGCGCAATTGGTCAATTTCCTTTCTTTGATCAAGAGCAAGCTGTGAAACGAGCTCAAGATGTTTTTTCATGCCGTCTTCTAGATGCTGTGTGAGGCTTCGTTGTGGACACTGAAAGAAAAAAAACATATAAATTAGATATGTTTTTTTCCGTCTCTGTGAGGTTGGATTCCCCACCCGACACAAGACACACAATTGACAAAGGTATAAGAAGTTAGGTCGAGACAATCTGAGTGGATATCGAATGCGAATGAGTTCTTTAGTATCTCGAGAGATAAGTCAATACTTACTTGATGTTGACAGCCAACATGCTTAAAAGGACAATGAATGAGATTTGAGCGACATTCGTGGGTAAGATGGCGATCCACCTTGGATAAAACGGTGAACAATTGATTAGGATACTTCATAAAATTCACAGTGTTAAGAGACTTTTATTCAATAGTACAATTAAGAAAGCAACAGGTCAACTAGTACATCATTAACCCTTGTTAATATCAATTCCCCTCTCTGTCGATCTTCAAAATATTTCTTATAATTGTAGTTCGGATAATCTAGTGTTAAATAAAAAAGTATCCCTTTTGATACATTTCTTTCTTCTCATCACATCCCTGGTTGATAATGTATTGATATCGTAAGGAGAGAGTACTTAATGGTCACCTCTGGGCGTGAGAGGGCTAGCCATTGCAACTGATTATGCATTTGAACTTCCATTTGAGGAACACTTAGAACTAGGACCCTGCACAGAGGGGTTCACAGATACAAAGGCTCTAGGAGCCTTTTTTCAGTTTGGGCCACATGTTGTGTCCCTTGAACCAAGGTGTCTCGAATTAGTGGGAAGTAAACAGCGTTGGTCTAAAACGTTACGTTGTCTTCTCTCGGAATGGATATAATAGGAACTGAGTGGTTCCTACAGGTACATGGAGTGGTTAGTCCGCAGTTCTCACCTCTTCTCGTGGAATCTGTGACACACCACAACTATTTGGGCAACTCAAGGGGAAGTGAGGACACACTTGAAGATGGCTCTGTTGGGAAAGACACAAGATAACCTTGATGTATCATAAACAGAAATTTCAACTAGCCAAACATAGATAAGTTGTTAGAATATTTAGCAACTGGTGGTTAAAAAAAGGCCAAAACATTGCTAGGACGACATCCTCGTTTAATTATGATCGTATAACAACTTTCCCATTACAGAGGATCAATCGGTGTTCCGCGTAAAAATCAGACTATGGGAGGAAATCTAGAACATGGATATCTGGCTGATTCTAGAAGGACCCTTGTCACATAAGAAATTGAACTACTGTACAGTCTTCTAGATCACAATAGAGTTCTCTATAGCTCAGAGGTGGTGCATCAGACCACGAAATCCGAAAGACTGACGTTCGATTCCTCGAAGGGGTCTCAGAGATTAAAAGTCATAATTTACCATCGTACAGCAACAAAGACAACTATAACCAAAGGAAAGTTGACATATCACTTTTGGCGAGATGATATGATGAATATGTGTATGAATAATATCAAATAGGGCTACCTACCTGCATGTCTTCAAACTTGACTTGCGCACGACAATACTGACATTTGGTCAATCTCCTCGGACACTCCTCTGACATGTGACTCGTGATTTGACCACGTGATATTCTCTGACCACAAGTGCATGTAAAAATGTCAGATTCTCTTTCGATGTCGATTTGGCTCGTTGTGCGAGACCTGCTTCGTTCTGACCCACGGTAGACCACCTCGCTTGGGATCTCCTCGCGACCGACGTAATTGAGGAAAGCTGGAAACGAGGCAGAGCGCATGGGTGCAGGGGGACTGGAATTCAGGGCTTCTTGCGAGGTGCTGTTGCTTCGATTACCGCTGCGCAGGCCACGTGGATCGAAGCGCACTGAGTGCGGCATGCTCTGTCGTTTGCCTCCTCTTGTTATTCCTGGTTCTTCAGTTTGGGAATCAGAGCGTCGACAACGTCTTAAGTGTTCCTTAAATGAAAGTAAGTTGCTTTGTCAAAATAATAATGCTAAAATTTGCATACATGTTTAGATAACGGCACACGGCTTTTTACAATTTTTCTGGAAAAGAAAACGCAAGCTACTTGAAGCGCGGGAAAATACGAGTGACCAAGTCGCAATAGATCATCGTTTTGTATCTGATTGATTGAGAGAAACGTGCGGCTTTTTTTTGGACAAATCAAAGACGAGAAGTAATACCAACCTGTTTGTCTTTGAAGACGATTTCTACAGAGCAGTTTTCGCAGTAGACCCATCGGTGTAAGCAATCATTTCTCAAGTGATGCGGCATTTCGTGTCGTTTTAGTCGGACCCCACATCCATTACTGCATGTCACTATCTCCTGGTCCGGGTTCCGACGGGCGGCAGGACAGTTATGGCTCTAAGGGAATAAGTGGTTTTAATACATTTGCACCCAAGGTCTTAAGGTTGAGTGGAGAGGGGGGGAGATCCATGGTTGGAGAGGAGGGGAGATCCATGGTTGGAGAGGAGGGGCGCCAGGGTTGCCCAGGAGGCTCTAAAGAGGCATAATGGAAAGAGGTATGAGAGATGAAGGCCGCTGCTGACAAGAAAAACTAATCGAACATAAAACATCTATTTTCCCACACATAGAGAAATGGCGAAATGCACGCGCACCCCAAGGAACGCGGTTAGAAGCATGGAATTTATTAGATATGGTGGGCTCACCTTATCTACGGTATTGCAGAACAGCTACGAGACACAACACTTACCTGTAGATTCTCAAACGTTGTTTCCTTTTTACAGCGGGGACACTTAACCCATCTCTTTATACAATCTTTTTTCACATGTTCGGTGATCTTCCTCCGCTGAATTTTCTGACCACAACCCGCAATGCAATCTACTTGCGCGTACTTGCAATTGGCCATGTGATCCTACATCACGACAGAAAATGGTAACGCAATCTTAACTAGTGTTGGTCTAAAGCTGATTCACCCGTCTTCGTAGCGAGAACAGTTACGTCACAAGTAGAAACTGCACCAAAATATTGAATTAAAAAAAGACAAAAGCGGTTTTAATTTAGGGAATATTACCTCAAGTTTCTTTAACTGTCCCTTCCACTTACAGCCAAGTTGATAGTGGTCACACACAACATTCAGTGAAAATATCATCTGATTCGTCACATCATCTGCGTAAATCTGTCACGCAATGGGCATAAATAGCAACAGTTAGATCATAGAAACGGAAATGTTCGTAACATAGGGTTCTTAAAATGCATTTTTATTACATGATGTGTTTCGAATAAAACTGTTGTTTAAGCCTACGTGACAAATACCTCATTGCAAAGCAACACGGGTGGTAACGCCTAAATGGTCCAGTCGTTACGAGGTCATGATCAATTTTCACTTTTTTTATCTATAGGTGTTAGATCCGAATTTACTCCATTTAATCCCTCGCTTATGATAGGATAACAAAAAGCACAATAACTTTTGACTTGTACGCGACTGTATTTAAAGTGGGTGTCTCGTGTAAATTCTGCGCCGGCGGTTTCACGTCATCCCACAAATGTGCCTCCGGAGATAAATGCCACAAAAGAATAAGGAAGCCGTGAAATGGCGTGGGAATAAAAACAGCATCCTTGAAATTTGTATAAAATTTGTCTTTATGATTATACTTAGTGGCGCTAACCTTTGAACTAAATTCCTCATTTGCATTTCTCTTGTTTTCTGTATTTGCACCGAAATGTATTTAAACAGTTGGCGCGGCGGTAAAAGAGTTCTTTAAACACTGGAATTATCACTGGTGGAAATTCTGGCGTCTATTGTTGTTCGCAAATTCTGCGCTTTATGATCGTGTTTTCACCGCGTGAGTGTACTATTTTGGAACAAAAAAAAACACGCGCAATTGAAAAGCCCTTAGTGAAACAGACACAGTGTCTAGCTGTGAATGTTCCAACAGAGTTTTTCCTTTAAGTTTCTTATTGCTTTAAGCTAGGCGGTGTAGTCTATTGAAAAAGGTTACTAATTGCCTTCCCTCGTCGCCGCACTCAATTCTAGCATTTAAACGCGCGATGGATGAGCGCCAGGAACTCTTTTGTTGAAGATGTAGCGAAGAGGTTCAAGTTGATGTATCACCAACAAACAAAATTCTTACCTGAGATAAATCGATACTTGAACTGTCCACGGGACATCTCAGTCGGGCTGCTTGCCTAGAAGGTGGATCAATCCAAATGTAAAGTCGCGGCATTTCAATTGCTTTGCCGGCAGAATAGAAAAATAAGCAATTCGTTTGCAATTATCGGCGAGAATTTGTCGATTTGTTGAACCGCTTTAGCAAACAACCGTATCACTAGACGCGGTAATATGGAATTGACAGCTCATTTCAATCGCGTCGAAACTGAGCTACTAAAATGGGTATCATTTTCCACTTGACAAAAGGAAATTGGGCGTCACCACTAATTATGAATACTTAAAATACAAGAAGAAAAGCGCAATACTTTTCCTCGTGAACAGAATGAGCGTACTAATGGGCTTACTTGCTGCCGCAAGGTCTCATTGTATGCAACGTGATACGCGAGCGACCGCAACAAAGGGCAACAAAAATTAAGTTTGACAATTCTTTTCCGCGAGAATGTTAGCACTTCCGTGGAAAACGTTGACAATATGTCATAGTATGAATGTTAAAGTTGAAAACTGAAAAGGAGAAAAGGGAGATAAACAAGGAAAAGCGGAAAAAAGAGTGGCCTAGTATATGTTTTTTCGATCTGAAATATGTTCAATCGCGACAATATTCAAAGGTTTAATGCAACCGCGAAAGGCTTCTTTTAATAATTCTTGCTAATCACTTTAAGAAGGGCCAGTTTGCGTAAATTACCATATCTGGTATCACTAACCAAATGGCATAACAAAAAGATGAGTGGAAAATATATTTTTAGCCATTACAAATATTACGATCCCTCAAGCCCTTGTGTCTTATGCATAATTTATCCGGCCCGGACAGCATAATGTTACGGTACTAAATGGCAAACATCAGCGTTGACAATATTGGGGCTAAATTACTTTATCGCGATCCTAAATATTGAACACCGATTTGAAATTTCTTCTTTCAAGGCATAGTGAAAAACAATGAGGATTTTAATAAGTTGTTTGCTGACTCTTTAGCAAACAACTACAGAAGTTAAATTCCTTTTCTGTATAAACAATTTTTTTCTTCTTGAATGACCTCACTACTACAACCTACCGCATTTTTACCCTAATCCAACCATCGACAGGAAAGATACGTCGCGATCAAATTTGGTAAGACTGGATACGTCCACTTTTCATGCAAATGACATTATTTGTGAAAAGAGCACTTGAGTTGGCACCATCAAAAAGTAAACTATTGAGTAAACAGAACTGTATCTGATCAAAGCGAAGCAAAAATTTTGCTCGTTATGCCCTGCTTGATTGTTCTTCTTAAAAGCCCAGTTTTTCAGGCATAACAATAGATCACGCAACGAAAAAACCAAGGTCACAGCACTCACGACCCGGATAAATTGATAATGCAGTTTCGCGATATGATTTCTCACGCAACATGAGATACCGTGGAACTGAGGCACGCAAAGAAAAAATTTCAATTTCGGTGCGTTTTTGTTGTTTACTTCCAGGCATTAGTTCGTTTACTCAGTAAAAACGCTTGTGTGCGTTGAATATTGTGTTGAGTTTCTGGACATGACGTTCATAGACTGGAAGAAAGAATTGGTGTTGACTCAACCATTAGTTCTGCAGAGAATTCTGTCAAAGCAATATTGCAAACAACACCACAAATTGTAAACTTGTCACGAGTCCAGTCATTTTATGTCAGTTTCACTCATTGTCACGCAACTGTTTCCGAGCAATACTTAGCTATGAAGATCAACACCTCAATAAAATATGAAAAAAATTGTATTTCTTTCGGCAAACACTCCAGAGAATTGATGCTTTCTTGCCACTAATTAAAATTTACCTTTTAATTTAGGAAAGGACGTGAAATGCCTCATGGATGCAAGATATTATTGTCTTCTTCCGCCCGAACGGAGAGAATTCAATCTTTTATGTACAATATTCCTTGGCTCAAAAACCACAATTCCTAAGAGCGGCTGGTGTAATTTACATGTAATTGTCATCGTTGCTGTTACTGATCTCAATACTCTTTTTATCTCCATCTCACGATTGCGTAATTTGACTGAAGCTGCCTATCGACCGAAAATAAAAGTCTAGCTCACTTTTTGAATTGATCAGGAAAGCTTAATGGTTGGTTTGATTTTGGGTTCCAATTACCGAGATCGGCAAGATGGAATTTCCGCGTCAAGGAAAGAAACACGTAATTTCCTGGGCAGGAGTTTGATACAAATCACACCTTCGAAGACACATTGCAAATTTCTAATCCGAACTTGATGAAAATAGAAAAATTGCCAACAGACCAACTGAGTGGAATGTAAACTATGGAGTAAAATTGATTCATAAAGATAAACATCTCTCGACTTTTTTTTGTTTACGACAGGCTCAATAGCTCGAAAGGAAATTCTTCTTAATTGTAAGAAGCACCATAACAACATATACTGTTTACATTGTCAGAAAAATATATTCGTTATTCGAAAGTTCCTCAACCTCTGTTCATTGTAAACTAGACAGGATCAATCCTACCGCGTACAAAATTTTGTGAGACAGTCCTTCCCGTGATCCGTCCCAAACACAACCAAAATTCTACTTTTTCCCAGAATGCTTCATGAAAGACAACTACGTTGTTGCTTTGATGTCAAAAATATTCCAGAAACATACGACTATTTACAAAACTTTGAAACAATTATGGATATTTAGGACAATATACAGAATCGTGGGAAAATTCAAATTAGCTCGAAATGAATGAAACTAAAAGCCTTTCGAGATCACCTAAATGAACAAAACAAACGCCACCGTTACAAATCAGGTTGCCAACTATTCCCTAGTACACCTAAGGACTTTTGAAGGAAAAAATCGCTAATTTTTGGTTCCTGTTTCGAAATACTCTACACAATGAGTGTTTACGATTTAATCTTCTGTGCTGAATAGGCCCTTTGTATATCGATCGCAGCTGAGAGACTTCAACTTCGCCGACGATCAGTGTCAGAATTGGTTCAAAAAGCCAAATATCACCGAGATAAATTTATACTAACAACGTTGTAATTTTTGCGATCATATACCAGCTAAAAAATAAAAGATAGTGCGAACGCAATTGGAAAAAACAAGCTTGCAGGTTTTAATAGAAACCCCCACTGTGAATACCGAGTGTCATGAAATTGCTTGTAAAAATATTTGCACATTCTATCAAATTTTTATTCAAAAATTCGGTTCACGCGTAATACATAATTCGCCAAACAATGCAACAGAAGACCCGACAGAAGGGAGCATTAATCTTTGCAACAACGAATTAGTTGAGATTTAGCCGATCGTCCATATAAATCCCAGAAGTCGTCGAGAAATAAATTCTCTTCTGTCACTTTACTGGTTTCACAAGATCTCATCTCAAGTGCGAATTGAAATCCACCAGATTTCTTTCTCTCAAAAGAAGTTAACCAGCTTAAGATTATAAGTTTACAATATCAATCTACAAACGATCAAGAGGAACAACAATACAGTAGCTTACCTCGTGTTACTGAAGGCTCCATTAAGACAAGAATCGCAAAATCTGTGTCCACAAACGGACACTTGAACGGCGTTTCGAACTGGAAGATGACATATGCGGCATAATAAATTTTCTCTCACCGCCGGGACAAAATACGCGCGGTACCCCGGCATAGTCTTGAAGAAGATCCTCTTATACTTTCACTGCAAGGAGAATAGAGTTGTTGCTCTCATCTGTTCCAATGCTACCTGCTCACATCACGGCTGTACTTTGTGACTGACCTGCGAGAAGTTTTTGTTGTTTGAATACATTTTGCTTACATGTCTTGACTGGGCATGCTCAGAACAATAGCGTCACATCAAAAACGTGACAGAGCTGGGGTGTAATATTTACATGACAGGCTATTTGGGATAAAACTATGTTTCCGGTTGGGATTAATGTCCCTTTAAGATAAATAAAATTTTTTGTGTACACACATGTGGGTGCTTTTACGACGAACATTTCTGGACATTTCTGCGTTGTTTGAAGGGCTTTGAATCGTCTACGGAAACTAGAAAGCTCAAAATAATTTGTCATTGTCAACACGAAACCATTAAGTCTTCAGTAAACACAAAGAAAGCGTGTTTCTATGCTAAATTTTATATATCTGTCACTCCAGAGGGAAGAATGTTCATTATACTTTCTGCTAAACATCCATTAACTATTGTCATGCGTCTCTCATCAAAAGCATCGTTCTTCTGGTGAAGAAAAAACACCTGTTCATTGTAAAATATTGAATAAAGAGCTCGTGGTGTTAACGAGGAAACCACAGTGATCATAAAACAATGCACCGGTTCTTGGTTTAGATATCCTGCGTAATTTTCACTCCACCGCAAGTTGTTGTTGTTTAGATGTCCGGAAACAATTCGAGCGGGCACCTCCTAGACTTACCTCAAGTAGTCATCGACGAATTTGGACGAATTCGATGTATATCCGCTGTTGAGTTGACAAAAATTGGGAAATATTTCAACATTCCATTGAGTCCTCGACTTTGTCTAATAAATTCTCCGCTATGAATCATTTCCGAGCAATGTTGCTTGCGTTCAAAAATTTCGAACTGATTTTGTCAGAAAAGCACATAATGACAAATATTGGATGAGAAACTTGAAGCTTTGTTCTCATAAGAATTAGACAATTTTCAATCAAGCATATGTCATTTTGAAGAAAATAAACCCGATTTCCTGATTAAAATCTTAAATATGACATTTTCCCTTTTGTGAAATGAGCAATACAATTTTTCCATCAACAAATTTTGGTTTGATGACGCAAGTGTAAATGCAATTTTTTAATATCCTTAAATTAATTTGTCACTTGATACAAAACTTGTGGCTTTTAGCAAGATAAAGCACATTAGACAATGTGCTGAGTTATGGTGGCGAAAAAATAAGTTGCGCAATTTTCTAGCAAGCTTTTTTTTATCCAGGTACTGTTTACAGAAGAGAAAAATAGAGCAAAAACTGTTTTTTTTTTGGCTTTTTAAACTGGGGTAGTTATGCTCCATCTTTTGACCTGTAATCATAAGAATTTGGAATTTTTACAATCTCCCTCTCGTTTCAAACGCGCGTTTTTTTGTTTTTTTTTTTCTCCCTGTCGCACTTTCCGTATGGGTCTAGATAAAGTGTTTAACACCAATTTGCAGCTAAATAATGCAGAAGGAATGAAGAGGAACATTTAAAACTTTAAAAGGAAAATCCCTTATTTACCATGGACCTGCCTGGAATAAACTGATCCTATCCACTGTCACTCTAACTGGTCTTTTCAGCAATTTTCTTTTCAAATGACAAAAGACGCACAATGGTAAGGTACCACTGATCACATGTTATCCTTTCACTACTTTTTTGTTTTTGTGCAGCCCGAATTTTTCTACCAGTAAAAATAAAAAACAAAATAGCGAACTTTTGTACTTTACCCTGTCAGAAGCCCATCGATTGGGCTCCTGACCGAGCCGGTTCAATCACTCTGCCTAAACAAACGAACATACCAAACGCTCGTGATCGCTATGGCGAACACGTTATCTTGTAGATGTGTTGTTAAATTCCAGAACATTGTCCAGCAAATGCACCCTCATGCACGTCATATGTCGAACTAATGTCTTCCCAAACTTCATGTCAAAACAGCGCGACTTCCCCATGCGCAAGTGACGTGACATGTATAATCAGTTATCTTAACCTAGCGTGCATGGCAGGTGGCCATGAAGTGCGCTGCTCGCCTTTATTTTGACTATTTTCATCGAGCACCCAGCAAAACTAGTGTAAACTAATCTTGTGTATTAAAGGCTTAATATTCTCAAAATAGTCTCTAAACACTGTTAAAAATGATTTAAGGCACTAGAACCGCCCCCTTTTTTTAAATTAATTTTCTTGCTTATTTTGTGTTGTAAGGACCCCTTATATTTTCTCATAGATATCATTTTTCCTTTCCTTTTTCTTCACGTCATAATGTAGTGTAATGTAAGTTCTTGGGAAGTATTGCGGTGTTGTTATTGTGCCACAATTTAAACAAATCAAGCTTTTTTTCAAGGGTCTCACAGCGAGCACACACGCATGTCGCGTGATAAGGTAGAATCATATGATTTGTAGCGTCGTGAATCACCCTTTCGATGATTATCACGCGACTGTCTGGCAAGAAAACACCTTTTCATTAAACTGCACGCAAATAAACATATTTTAGTCCAAGTTTTAAATTGAATTTTACCAATTAACATGCAAATGGCTTGTCCGCTTTCATTATAATGGTTCGAGTATCTAATTCCTTTGTTCTTGTCCCTTAACCTCTCGAAAAGAAGCTGAAACTTAACAAACCTATTGTAGTCTAAGTTTTAAATTAAATTTTACCAAATAACATGCAATTAGCTGGTCCGCTTTCATTATGATAGTTCGAGAATTCTAATTCCTTTCTTCTTGTCACTTTACAGCTCTAAAAGAAGCTGAAACTAGATGCAGAAACAAATCAAGAGATTATTATCTTAACAAAAATTTATAAGCCGAAAGATTTTGATGATCTACGAATTTTAGAAATAATTAATAATTTTTTTTATGTTTATATCTAAAAAATTCAGGAAAACAGTGTACTTGACAACTAGACAGATGTAAAAAAATGCAAATTGTACCACTCATTCCCACTCATTTAGGATTTTCTACGGTATTTGGCCGTAAGAAGCATGGGCTCCGAGTTCATCAGAGAACCCCGCCAAAATGCGGCTGCACAAGCTGCAAGCGCTGCACAAGACGGCAGCATTACCACAAAGAGTTTCCACATTCCGAAGTTGTCGATGACTCCAAATTTTCCAAAGATAACAGTGAAAGACAAACACAGAAAGATGGACTTTCTCCGTCCAATCGACAACTTCGAAGATGGACAAGTGAAGAATTAATTATGGTAAGATGAAATTGTTTGAAGGTGATATCGATGGTACGTTTTAGTCTACTGAGACTATTAACAAAAGCGGCTTAACGAATTCCACACAACTAAGACTTCCCTGGAAAGTTTCTTTGGCAATTTTTGTCATTTTTGCACTGTTAAACAAGACATCTTGAACATGCAATTAGCGAGTTTTCATCGACAAAATTTGTTATCTTAACAGAAAAACTGTTAACTTAGCCGCAATACCACATCTTGTTACATTCCTGTCGTTGGAACTATCACAAAAATATGCCTAGAGTTGTATTGCTTAATTCAAAACCTCAGGAGAAAATTTGTAAATGGCTTGCGCATTAAAGAAATTTTCCCCACACACCAATAGCGAAAAATTAATAACCCTGATAATACTCGAAGTCGGACTGACTCCTTCAAGCATTACTCTATGCTATAAATGCTCTACCTGGCACTCACTAGTTACTCAGCCATGAATATGTTAGAGGGAAAACTGACTCCTTTCTTCATCCAAGCTGTTGTTCCATATTCTCACACGTCACGATGTTCAGTCGCAGTTTTTAATAATAATAATAATAATAATAATAATAATAAAAAGTAATTAAATACAATTACCGCACCTTGTCATACCAGTCGCACTTTGTAATACCTCTTATCGCAATTTGTCATAAAGGCCCTGTCAAATTAAACACACGCAACATTTCAACACAGCATCTTACAACGTTGTGGCGCGCTACGTGTTGCACATGTTTGACCATCCCATAGCAACATGTTACAAGATGTTGGACGGTGCTTGACCAAGTTTGAAAATGGTCAAACTTCGTTGCAACCATTTTGGACGTTGCATGATATTGCGCTCCTTCACAGCATCTTACAACACGATCCAACAATGTAGCAAGATGTTGCGTTTAAATGTCTTGTGCGTTTGGCCAGGCCTTAAAAAAGCTCTTACTTTGCGATGAAATTAGTTGTCGCACTTTGTGATAACAGACCATCGTACTTTGAAATGAAATAAGCAGTAGCGTTTGTAATAATGCTTGTCCCACTTCGTAATACTGAAACTTGATATAGATGGATGGAGGGCAAAGAGCCCTAACTGTCATTCCTGTCATAAATGATGACAGGTATAATGATATAGATAGTAATAACACTAGTGATGTTGAAAATGACGATAATGAAAATGAGGATGATGACGATATTGATATTAGTAATTAAAGTAAGTTATTCTTTCCCAAACGAGGACACCGACTTCAACTGAGATCTTCCTTGGAAAGTTCAGTTATCAACTCCATCTATGCAAATGACCTCGAGGCTCCAAAATAGTGTCAATAATAACGAAAATCGGAGTCCGTCAGGCGAGAGTTGACTGCTTACACTACATCTTAAAATATTATCAATAGCACGAGGAACTAAGAGCTCAGGTTTTATGTGATGACTACAGACGTCACGTCCTAAGGACACTTTACTTTTACATAGAACCCGATGATACGAATAGGAGCTAATTTCCGATACAAACTGCCAACTTTCGCTATCATGAACAGTTGACTAAATGAATTCAAGATTTCAATGAATTCAAGTCTTAACCTGTTTTTACAAATCACGGACATTTTAATCAGCGTCTGAAGTCTAGTTGATTCGGCGGAAATCGCTTGAAGGTGTGTAGAACACAGATGGTAGCCATATATGACTTCAGTACAAGTTTAGAAAAACACCAAGATTTAAATTCCAACGTTTCTTTTTATTTACAAGTACGTAGCGAAAAGTTAAACATACACAGGAAAAGTACTTTGCTGTTCTTAATTGATTTCTACTTCGCTTGCAATTAATTGTACATTAAAAATCACGTTTATTTTCGTATTGTATAAGTAATTGTTCCACGTTTTACTGTTTCACTACAATACACGAACGGCTGCTCGCCGTGCAAATGAACCACGATTACGTAATCGGTAATCGAACATATTGGAGCGTAATCTCAGACGAAAAGCTAAGCTACGAAGACAAGGCTGTTGTGCGGGATGATTTCTTTCATCTTGACAAATAAATCTAAAGTGCTCAAAATCAGGGTTTATTTTCATCCAAAGCCCATGCAAAAGAGAGAAAGAAACGGAAATGTGTATCTAACAACGACAATCCTCCGTCACCTCATATTCTGCTAACTAACCAGTTTTAAAATGGAAATTCCATTTTCCCCTTATGTGACGGAATTGTTGTTGCAACATAACATCTTCATTTTAACACACTTAGAGCGGCGGAGTAACACTCGATGCCATAAATTAGATAAATTCTATTATAATTATTTTTATTGGGATCGCAACCTCATCGGTTAAACTTTCCTGGGAATCACCTTCTTGCTCTAGAGAAAGAATGTTTTTTTTATGATCGTAAGATATATTCACAACGAGAACTCAAATATAGAAGGCATCTCGCGCATAAAAAAGCTAACCAGTCCTAAAAACTGCCGCGTAAATAAAATTCTTAAACAGCAAGAGTAACAGCATGTATTTCAAATCTAAAAAATTCCTCTTTATAGGCACCACGTTCTGATTTTCTAAGAAAATCCCCCCTAATTTATAATACAAACCTCTCGGCGTTTTGCGACTTTGAGATATCAGCGAAATAACTTTGATGTACAATCAAACCTCCTCTGAGGGACGCCCTTAAGTGGACATTAAGGTGTGATTATACTTTTATTGCGAAAAACCTTCCATTTTTACCCGCCCGACACTTTCTCAGTTCAGTGTACATGCGTGCTTGCGAGTGATTCAATAGTTGCGTGCACATCGACCTGCGATTAACTGTTTAGAGCCTTGAAAGGTGCTCTGGTAATTAAAGTTGTACTACTCTTTAAGTTCTTAGTACACAATTTTTTATCTTACGGTTCACTCAACCCGTCGCAATCTACTGAAATCTTGATGTATATAGTATCCTCCTTGATGTAGTTACGGGTTTCAATCTCATCGTGTTTGGCGAACTTTGCTCCTCCAAAGCTAGCATTCTTTTCAAGCTTGGGTCGACCAAGGAACGGTTCATTCTCTGGACACGGGTTTGGTTTGATGCTGAATTTGATGTGTTTTCGCTGTGCGTGATCTTCGTTCTGATCAAGAAGGTAAAATGATACCCTGTAGTCGAAAGGCCACTTCAACAAACTGTCAAAAGCACCTGAAACAGAAATCGATGAAACACCAAAGGGTTAGGGGTATTTTCAGAGTGAAGACAAATAGATCTCGAGCCTGAATTCTCTAATTCTTGACTCTTGACTAATTCTTGACTATTGTTCCAATACAATGAAACCATCCGAAAAGTGGCATTTCTCAAAAAAAGGATTAGCCTTGTCAGGTGGCAAATTCATTACGTAAAACTTCCTTCATATCAGTTGATAAAGAGAACAGTTCTATCATTTTCTTCATCTGAGCTTTTTATGGTTCCTTACCTCTCAACACGCTGATGAATACAGACATGTGCGTTCCCTTTCCCTTCCCATCGCCGTTCAAGCAAACTGACGCACATAAGCGGTATCCATGCTTGCTGGTCGTAAAAGTAGGACTAAACAGTGTGTCTCCATTTCCGGCCTTGGCTTCCTTTAGCTTCCGCGTGTAGTCCTCGATTCGCCAAATGAGTTGGCTGTTTGCAATTTTCTCCAGATCTCCTACACGCTTGTCCTGTGCTTTAATGAGGTCAGCCTGCTCCTTAAGGGTGTTTTCGTGTTTTCCCAGTGTTTCATCTAGCTCTTGGATCTTCGTAAAGACTGCTTTAACATGCTCGATCATGTTGCTTTTGTAGTGCTTAGGCATTTTCTCTCTGCTGCACTGTAACAGAAAAGATCAAGTCATCTTACATTACCTCCTCATAGTATGTGGAGGAATTACAATCTCTAATTTTTTTTTGAAAACCTTCAGAGTTACCACTGATTAGTACATTCGAGAAAGTAACGTATGATAACTAAATTATACTTTCCGAAAGTAAAGGAACTCAGAATGTGTTTTGTTACGGGCACTGGAACACGTGGCAAGCAGCGAGGGTTCCACCATGAGTCCTTAATTTTCTGAGTCCATTTACATCGTTTGCAGGCCTCCCTTGACACAAGCATATTAGAAAACTGATCAATATGGACCTGATTATGAGGCAGGATGCAATTGCTGAAAGACATACCCTGTGTGTGCAGCCGATGTACTCAAATTCACACATCATCTTCGTCTTCGGACAAACTTCTTCGATGTGCTGATCCAGCTGTTCGTGAAAGAATTCAGGTTCAACGATATGTTTACAGTTTGAACTAAAATTGAAATCAATCGTTCTAACTTAAACCATGATTCATCTAGTATAACGAAGTATTATTTAACAATTGAGAAAACCTTTAATCTTATCAGACCAAGGAAAAGAAGACGGCTTAACGTCTCTATTCGAAGATAACTCTTATATCTGAACTCGATGCACTAGAACCCATGACCAGAAACACATCTCCTAAATACAACTCAACTTTAACTCAGTGAAACCCACTAAGATAATATCTTTTGGGTTCCCAAAAAATTCCCGATTCTTAATGGGAGTGATGAGTATCAACAACCAGAACTTATGAGGATGCTTTTGCTTGGCAGCATCTATCATGAAAAACCTAATACTGTAAACGCCTCTAAACTCGTACCTCATCTCGAGGAATCTCCAGCTTTTTGTCACATTTGTTTGGACATGGAAGAGGTAGTTTGGGACATTCGTCTGCCAGATGTGCCTAAACAAGCGCCAAACAAATAAAGTAGAAGAAGTATGTAATATTTGACTGATCCATTGAGAGAGTGGCCAATTAAAAGTATGTTGTTGTCATCGATGTCATCATTATTGTCGTCATCATTGCTGTAATCCATTCGGGCTTTTGTCTTTAGGAATATTTGTATAGTAACTGAGGTGGGGTATGGGTATTTTAGGAATTATGCCACTGATAAGATTAATTTCGCGTCCACTTTTTCGGTATACTTAAAACTGTGTACTATATGTGAAGAAATAGGCCAGGTGTGATTCTCGTCAGGCCATAAATTTGCGAATACAAATAACAAATGTTGATGAAGTCACTATGCTGTTGAATTTGCCCAGCCTGAGACATGACAGGGAGATGCTCCTGATTTTTACCTTTTTGTCCTCTCTGAGATGTCTATCATCGCAATATGGGCAAGCAATGATCTTCTTTGGGCAATCTTTGTCCAGATGTTTTTGCAAAAATCTCTTCTGGAACTTTGCACCACAGTCGTTCATGCAGAGAATTTCCGCGTATTCACAATTCGAGTTTACGTGATCCTGTGAACACAAACAGCAATATCATTTTAAAACTATTAGTATAAGTTGGTGTTGCAGAGAGGAGGGGAAGATGATTGTAGTTTGGTCACAGACCTTCTATATCAATCTGTATCGTCGTTCACAAAATAAGAACAGCGTGGGATTCAACGAACGCACACGCGGAGGCGAACTCAAAGGGGTTAGGGAGTGAGTGACCCCGTACTCTCGCGCTCACCTCGTGTGCATGGTCCCTCGCTTGACTTATGAAAGAAATGAATCAATGACAGTGATAAAGAAAGCCAAATCTGTCCAAAATAAGCTAGATGTGCGAGCTGCTGAGGGTGTGAAAAGTGTTCCTGATTTCCATAGGGAACCACCCATGAAACGACACCTCGCTTGAATTTACATCATTTAACACAGTGATGGAAGAAAGTAAACACAGAACACTTAGGATAAAATTCATTCTGCGAAAACCCACTTTCTTGTGCGATATGTTCTCCGGAACTTTGAAATTACTTTTGAGCTAAAAATACACCAAAAACGGTGTTTTAATGAAAATTCTTTTATATTTAGCCTAGAAAAGCGGAAAAAACGTTGGTCACCGTCTCTTGGTTTCAAAATATTTTCTTTTTCCCTCCCGAGTGTTGTTAAGGATTTAAGTTAGTTCAGTTATTGTCGTGTTCATGGGTTAATGGCGGTCCTCAGCATTCTGAGTAAACAACGAGTAATTTAGAAATTCGAAACAATAAAATAGGAAAAGCGTAAATAAGGATGAAATTCAATTCTACGCGGGATATTTTGCAGTGCACAGGTGTTTCTATTGTTTGTGATGATTCATATCCAAATTTTTATTCAAAATCATCGAGGCCCTCTCAATTTGTGTTACGTCCAGAGGCTTAACTTTGGTGGATAGTTTCTACAGGAAATTAGTCCATCTGATTTGCTTTCGAAAAAAACTGCTCAGTATCCCTTTAGATATAGCAGAATCTCTGTTTATTCTTAATTGTTTTTTCAAACGAGGGACTGACATTTGTTGTAGATCTTTTGCGTTGTTTTTAATCCAAGGAAAGATAAGGAGTTCTATTATCGCGATCTCAGCAACACTTAGACAATATGGTCACTTAGGAAGTATACTGTTTATATTAAACACATTATGACAACGAATAGCGAGAGTAATTTAAAAATCCGTGGATGTAAAAAACCACAAGAGCGAGAAAAGCCAACAAATCACTGTCTAAGATAGCAAGTGATATAAACTTCATCCGACAGCTTCAATATCAGTCGATTCTGAGCAATACAATCCCACAACATGACTGTTAAAGTCTTGTTCCTCAATAATTATTTGCGATAGAAACTATTTTTAAATATGAAATACATTTTTTAATCAAGAGAAGAAAGGAAGGCAATAATGGCCGGCTACTTACCTGATAATTCTGAAATTCTCCTTCCCATTTGCATCCCCATTCATTGTTCTTGCACTTTACGTCAAGTGCTAAGATCTCGTTGTGAAAAGCCTTGTCAAGGTAGGCCTGTCAAATGAAAGTAAAATAAACATCACTCTGTAGCCTTTGAACAAAACACGAAAGGATTTTAAAGTAAAAAAGGGTTTAGAGTAAAAAAGCGACTTTAAAAAGCAATAAAAAAAGTTTGTGTAACCATGAAATTGAATGATGATTATTCAGGGGAGAATTATCTGGCTCTATTTCCCAGAATTCTCTAGCAAACTTGATGGCTTGCGCCATTTTCTATTCTCACGCGGAGAAAATTCCCCTGTTCCTACTCTTTTACCACTACATCCTCAAACAAAACCCTGTGTATTATCGATCACTGCGTGTTAAGAGTGCTTTGATATATTTTTTCTATATGTTTCTTATTATTTGAAGCTAAAACTTCAGTACAGTCATTACAACTAGCATTTTGTTTTTTAGCAAAAAAATAGAAGTAAAGAACATGCCAGACACATTGCTTATTTTTGCGCTGCACAGAGAAACTAGCAAATCTTTGTATAGCGATGACTTTCACTCAGTTGTAATTAAGGCTGGTGCTCTATTTTATCCATCCTTAAATTGCTCGTAACATGACTCCACAGAGTGATTTTAAACTCAGGTAATTACGCATTGACCTCAGATGAGGTCGGAATCACTTTCATTTATGAAAGTAAGGATAAACGATACAATCGCATATCAGTTTGATTCACGTGCCAGTTAGACCCAGTCAATTGTTCAATCACGTTTTTTTTTTCAAAGTGTTTGTTTGGAGTTGGTGGGGAAAACCTGTGGAGATGTCCAGCTTTGAAGACAGTCAACAACAAGTATATATTTTCCCAAGAACTCAATACGAATATAAATTAAAAAAACATCTGTTTTTGATCGCATCCTGATTTCCCATTTCATTAAGATTTCAAATCAAACTAGTTGGATGGAGAACCTTGATTTTGAAGTTGTATACAAACAGATTAAAAAGTGAATATGCAAACTGCAACTTGCAGGGAATAAGATATTCCTGCTACTGACTTAATATTTAAAAAGACATTCAAGTTTAATGTTTCACGTACATCATCTTTGCTGATTGGTGTTTGATCCACCGGGCACCGCGGTTCGACCCTGTAAAAGGGGAAGCGAAAAAACATCATTGAATTCATACAGTAAAATTGGATGGTTAAAAGGAAGAAAGAAAGAAATCGAACGATCCGTTTTAAAGGCGTAAAATGGACCCCCAATTGCATGAATTTAAGTTGTGTTTGTTTATCGAGCGCCTGAGAGTTGAACAGATGAAATTCATTACTCAGTTACGTATTACACTAAACGAAAATTACTTCTTAGTCTTCGCATTTATTCTATTAAGAATGCCTCTATACCCCTCTTGTCCGAGAAATGAGGGTTATAATTAGAATGTAACGCGAAAGCAATTTAGCATTGGTTTTTCCTTTACGTAAGTACTTTGAATTACATTAATTCACAATTGAGTTAAAATAACGAACGTGTAAGATTTTCATTTCGCGCGGCTGTATCGTTTCACGACTTTTCACGATACGAAATCGTTTTCTAATAATAAGAGACTAAAATTGCTAATATTAGAATCAATTATTTTGCAAAATTTAACACGCTCTGAAAATTTAACGTAAATAGACCAAACTGCTTTTTGCAAAATCCTTGCATTTTTAATTTTGTCAAAATGGAAGCGATCGCGGTTACTAAGTGAAAGCTAAAAATGGAAACTTTAATTTTCGCCAAGTAAATTCAATCAGCAAAGCGGCTTGAAAATCGATATGAAAACGCGTGGTTAAATTAATTCGTCGCACGCAATGATGAATTTAGAATGCGGTTGAAACTAATAACTGCAGAAACTGAAAATGTGCATCTTTATTTCACGAAGATAAAACAATAGCGCGTCAAAATTGTATCTTAACGACCAACCTTTTTAGCTCGTCGAAACACTTGCAACAAACGCGATGTCCGCACTCCCTTATAAATTGAACTGGATAACGGAGAACATCCCCGCAAATTGGACACTGATACTTCTCTTCCAAAGGATACACAAATAGTGACAGATCAAACTTCTCCCGCTCTAACTGGCTTGGAGCAGGGCTTCCACGACTGCTTCCCCGAGACTTCGCACTTCCAGTCGGACTGTGACTTCCTCCGGTCATGTTACTTTCCTAACATTCAAAGATCAAGACAATTTCAGCCACGTTTGAGTCATGTTCGTGACGCTGCGGTAAATGAAAACAAATCGTTAAATTTTAAACGACGGTGAAAACGAGCGTAAACATTTCGTGTGATATACCAGACGCCTTTGTATAAAGATAGATGAAATGTGTTCGTTCAAAATAACTTCAAGGTTTTGCTAGTCAATTCTATCAGGTATGATAAATTATTGAATAGAATGTTATGCAATGAATGATATCATTGGCTGAAAGTCGACAGTTGCTTTCAGGCGTCAATCAACAAAGGTGTTTTGCAAGCAACGTCAGACCTCGATCGACTACTTCCATTTTTCGCTCCAATTTAATATCTTCACTGATGCCATACTCAAACCTTTGTCACTTGGATTTGAATTGTCAGATCACGATAGTTTCCTAAGCGAGAACATTTTTATGATTTTTTTTTGATAAACTATAGGTTCAATAAGTTTTGATTCTTTCAGGAAACTAACATCCACTGGCGGAAAACGGAATGAGCCACAAAGTGGGATATACAATTATTCATCGCGGAGGCAGTTAATAACGAAAACTATGATATAACAACAAAAGTAAATTATAGAAAACGAATGAACTCATGCTTCATACGTTTGTTTCTAACTTCACAGTTTGCGGTGATAATAAATTTCCGAAAAACCAAAAAAATAAACGAAACAAAAACGGCCAATGATCTTGTGCGTCATTAGAAAATGCATATGAAATGTATTGAAAAATAATTTTTTTTTCTGGTGGCCTTTTGAGGTGATTTGTTTATAAATTAAAATTATGTATATTTTTACGTCTATCGTAAACTTCTTCGTGACTGAGTTGAGTTCATCCGATATACGTCTTTATTGTTTTCGCCCAACATTCAAAATATTTTTACTAGGTTCGTGTTCAATAAAGACCATTAAGGAAACTTTGCAGTGATAGTTTTTTCCTCTCTGAAAACATAAAAACTTGAAGATTAAAAAACAGCCGACTTTCAAAAGCTTCGACATTGAAACTTTACAATTTTCGATACCGTTGGTGAACATGAAGTGATTTCGCTCCGAAACATTTTCACAATTCCATCCATCAAATCCCTCTATGTATGCTGACAGTTCAGGTCTACCGTTCAATTTGAAACTTAGTAGTTTGTTTGCACGAATTTTACTGAACACGCCGCTTTTTGAAACTAAAACCTCAGAAAAATGTCAGAATAAAGATTGTGCTCCGCTTCCCGTCAGTTTAGCGGTGAAATTCAGCTAAAAACAGTGCTTATTATTCACCATTGTTCCACAGTAGTAAAACTATATCCATCAGCCAGCTAGCACTTATACTCAGTCAGCAATTCACATAATACTGAGTATCGATAGCATTAATTAGCCTTTCTTCTGACAGTTTACCAGGAGGAATAAAATTCTAAACGTGAGGACACACAAATTACTGACTCTTACAACTCCTCTTTCCTTAAAATGTGTGATCAAACTAGACCACCCCATCTTAAAGGATTTTTAAAAATTCCACAGCTACGCAAGGAAGTGCTGTGTGTGTAAAGGCCATAACACATTGTCAGCAGAAACTCGGTACTGTTCTTCGAGAAAATTTAACGCAATATCTTCTAAGTTAAGTCGAAATTTTATCGCAAAACGACCTTGCTCGACCCTATTTTAACTTATTACCCGCTGTCTTTTATTCCTAACAGAGTGCAAAATTTACGTGATGTTTTCCACACCAATGTAAATTTTCGGGGATGTTTTTTGCGGTCCAAGCTAAGAATCATAATCTTAGTGCACTGACAAAGCCAAAAAAATTAGCGTGCCAGCAAGAATTAAGATGAACTCTTAGATCACACTAAATGATCGGTGTAAACCTCATCTATGTTCTGCATAATTTCCCGGAGCGGAAGAAGCAATGCTCTTAGTTAAACGACTTCGTCTATCAGATACCTCTTTGTCGGGGTATTTCTCTCCATTTTGAGAAACGTTTCCGTTTAAGTGTGGTGATTCTTGAACAGTTTGGCTCGATCCGATATCAGGCATCTTGTTAAACAACTTCAAAGATCGTAGCTTTTTATCGAAAGCTATCCACACGAAAGAAGCCGCGAACGCAACTTATAAAAACCAACTTTACCGCAATACAGCACCTGCCTTCAGTAAGGTTCCACAACTGACCAATCACAGCAGGCGTACCATGTTCTTTTCACCTGCCACTTCAAAACGTTCGCAACTCAACGAATCAGGCCGAAGGTTTAAAGATGATTATATATTTGTTGTCATGCTTAACAAAATAAACCGAGAGCGAACTTTCACTCGCAATAATTTTGGTTTTTACAATGAAATACTGAAAGTGATTTTGCAATCTACAGCTACAAAACCTTCATACTTAGAAATGATAAGAGGTAATGTTGTCAATTTTATCTTATTCAGCGCCGGTCGAATCTCGTTCTCCACGGCATCACCAAGAAAATTAAACAAAAAACATTATTTTCAAAGATTTCTAAAACAGTAAAAATAGAACAGCTAATAATAGAGAAACTTATTAAAAAATTTTCAAAATCTTCCCATCTTAAATCACTTTTAAAATCAATAAAGGAAATCCTCATGACAGCTACAGCGTCATGATATAAATAAACGTGTCACCAGGTTCAAGGTCGAAGGGAAGGAACGCTCGCTTATTTGCTGCTTTGTTATCTGGAAGGTATTTCTCATACTTACCATTTTGTAATGCAAAATTCGAACACTGTCGTCACGGTAACCAACAGGACAGTTTTGGTTTTACGGTTGCATTCCTTGATTTAGTTTATAATTTTTCATTCTTGTCATTGTTCATTTTTGGAATAAAAAAAAAAGTATGTAATATAACGTGGCAAGCAGGATCGGATGAAAGCATTTACATAAAGTGCGAATTGTGCTCTGTTAATTTCATTATTAAACAGAGATGAACTAACACTTTGATAGCTCTGCATGGAGTACCACCAATCAGTTGTATAACGTCCCTTGAATGAGATAGGATTTCTAAGCAGGACTACAGCTTAACAAGTTTCGGTCAAGATAGTTGCTCTCTATAACTATTTGGATGTTGTAATGTCATTTGAATATCTGATATTTTTCCCCCGTGTGTTTTTAAGAATTGATTGCCGAAGCAGTAATTATAATTTTCAGAGTGGTATACGTGTTTCACCTGCTTCATTACTCAGAGAAGAAATGAAAACTCACTGTCTTATCAAGTTCGAGAAATTCTAATTGCCAGGTCATCGTGATAATGAGCAAATGGAGCTAAACAAAAGTATTACCATCTTTCAGCTATTAACATCGTAACAGTAATGCACGCTTCATGTCGGATGCCTCAGGACAAATACATAGAGTAAGTGTAGCATACATGAAGGTTTTTCCTAGATACATAACTCCCGCCGATGGGAAGCGGGGAGAAAAAAGATTTCTTCTCTTAGTTTCCGAAACTTAAGCTCATGCTGTGGTAGCTTAGCCATTACTGAAGGTTTATAATTATACAATTCATGGACATCTACTTGCTTTTTACTCGCTTTGGAGATCTGATCAATAATTGATGGCTATTGAGAACAAATGTAGCCTGAGTATATCTAAATATTGACTACCTGAGGTTGAAAGTTTTCTCAGAACATGTATTACAGGAGTATATGTACATACTTATCCCTTGAATTAATAGTTATTTTGCAGGTGAGACAGTCATGGGGCTCAAGAAAGCTCTCTTGGAAATTTAGTGTAAACCAAACAAAATCTGCAAAACGTAAAGCATGGCTTATGTCAAAGAAAGATGTTTGCAGGCTTGGGACTAAGCCATATAAGACATCTGATCTTCCCGTGAGAATTCATTAATACAACTCAAACTTAAAAAATGTTAAGACTGGTGAACGTAAGAAATGGATGGAGTAAATAGAGTGGAAGAGGGTTCGAAGTAATATTAAATTTTAGTTCGAGGTGATCGTTTATGGTCTATCCGAGTAATCATGAGTGAATATATAAAGCAGTTATTCTGACTACTGTGTTTATGCTCATACACTGGTTATAGCGGTAGTAGAAGAGACTGAGGAGCGGAAAAGCATGCGTGGAAGTCGCCTTGAATTTCTTTAGCTTTCTCACGTCTCGTTCTTAGAGATTCATGGGTGTTTGCCCCGGCAACCCAGCCTTTCCTGATCATATCATCAAGGTTCACTCATTCCGTCGCATTCCACAACAACCTTGATGAACATTGTGTTGTCTTTGATGTACTCTCCTTTCTCGATGTCTTCGTGTGCAGCAAATTTTCCAGAGCCGAAGCTAGGATTTTTGTTGGTCCTGGGCCTGCCAAGAAACGGCTCGTTTTCAGGACACACATTTGGTTTAACTGAAAACATAATGTGTTTCCGTTTGGAAAGGTCTTTGTTCTGATCCAATAGATAGAACGTGGTGCGGTAGTTGTATGGCCACTTTAACAGCGAATCGTATATTCCTATAAAATACAACAAATAAGAGCGAACACTTCTAAACAGCCTAGCTTGCCACGAGCCTCCTTTAGCTCAGTGGTAGAGGGTCCGAAGTACTAATAAAAAGGTCGTAGGTCGACTCCATTTGGGAGCACTCTGAGTTTTCTTTCTTCAAGTATTCCTATATCATTCCTTGAAAAATGTCTTCGTTTATTTAAGACGTCTTATAATTGTTATCGGAATGGAAACGCGTACCATCCTTTGTCAACATGAACCTTTATCACTGGTGACTGACGAATACAACATATATTGCTCCTTTAGTTGTAAACTTTGTTAAGACGCGACCTCAGCCAATCTTGACCTATTTCAATAGCCTTTTCTGAAGATCGTTCTTGTTTGAGGCCCACGTATATCGTACGTTGCCAACTTACCTTGAACAACGCTAATAAACACAGATAAATGCGTTCCCTTCCCTCTGCCGTCTCCGTTCAAACAAGCGGAAGCCATTAGTCGGTATCCATTCCTACTCGTGTAGAACTCTGGACTAAATATCGTGTCCAACTCTCCGCTCTTTGCCGATTTTAACTTCCGGTGATAGTCGTCGATCCTCCAGATCAACTGGCTGTTAGTAATGCGTTCCAGGTCCTCGATGCGCTTTTGCTGTTGGCTGATTGTGTCCATTTGTTCTTTAAGAAGGACTTTGGATTCCAGAAGTTCTCTTTTCTGGTCCATGACAACGCCATGGAGCATTCTTACGTGATTGATCAGCTCACTTTTGTGGTGTTTGGGTAGTTTTTCTCGGTTGCACTGCAAGAAATAAATACTTCGACCACTTAAAAAGAGCATGGTTCGATTTTTTTTATGAACCTGCAGTTTTAGGATTGCACTTACGCTGTGAACGCAGCCAATGTCTTCGTATTCACAGGTCATTTTTGTCTTAGGACACTCCTCACCGATGTGATAATCTAGCTGCAACGTAAATTATCACATGAGCATAAGAACTTCATATTAAAAAAAGTAAGGTTAGTTGTTTTCTGGGAAGACAACCTGTCTCTTTTTAAAACGTCACGGTCGATACCTTCAACCGAGAGAAAACAATTCTGATTTTTCTTGCTTCAACATGATTTATGTCCTCGTCCTTATTATGTTTATTCCAGTCTCCTTATTGTTTCCATCAAATTCTTATCGCAATTATTATCGTCTTCATTAACATCATCTTCGACGTTTTTGTTTTTATTGCGATTGTCTTCGGTGATATTGCCGTCATCGTTTCCACCATTTTAACAACAAAAGTAACAACTATATAAATCTTCGCCCTTGCATGTACCCCTCACCTGATCCCTTGTGATAACAAGTTTCTTTTCACATTTGTTGGGACACGGCATTGGAAGCTTCGGGCAATCCTCCATATGCATCTAAAACAGGTAATACATTCAAGAGAGCTTAGCATTGAGTCAAAAGGTGACGAGAGGGGAAGTCACTTCTCAAAACATTACTGTATGTGAGGAAAATACTAAGTCATCAAAATAGTCTATCAGCTTTGTATATAGTTTTTTTCTGGCGTTTTGTTGAATAAAAGTGACACAATGAACAGCAAAGAAAAAGAGTCAGATTTGGAACCACAACGCTCTTTCCCTTTTTTCGTCACAATTCTTTGCACTGCTTCATTTATCACCGTGGCACTTTGACAGTATAATTCGAGTGCTCTATAGGGAATTTCTGTGGGAAAAAATCGAACTACAGTTACTGAAAGTACTTAAAACCCAAGTCAATATATGTAACTTAACCTGACGTGCAGATTTGAAAAACCGATGAAGTAGGAGATATCTCAATTTCCTCGACTCGGTTTACCTCTCAGTTTTCAAATAACCTGGATAATAAGCCAACCTTTCTTTCCTCCCTAAGATGTCTGTCATCACAGTAAGGACAGACAATTATCTTCTTTGGACAGTCTCTGTCTACATGCTTCTGGAAAAATCGTTTTTGAAATTTTGCTCCGCACTCGTACGAACACAATATTTCCACAAAATCGCACTCAGCAGCATGTTTCTACAAATACAAAAGAAAAAAGACTCGACGTTATTGAAACTCGCAGTGTATTATTTTAACAAAACCCTGATAGAGCGGCTTTTTTAAAAGCAAATGCAAAGGTACGCGGAAATACTTTTGTATGCTTTATATTTAGTGAATTTACCTCAAGGGGAGAGTATCGTCGCTTCAACCTCTTGGTGACGAAAGAGCACACCAACCAGGAGCTCATTAGTTAATGGGCTCCTGCACCAACTAAGTGTTTTGAGGGATTTCAAATTGAAATGGTATTTTTCTGATAATTCTTGTCAGATCCCTACAGAATGACTGGGTCAAGAGAGGATCTTAATTCTTTGTTATATCGGTTTTGACTGATCATTGTAAATTAAATTTCCTCGAGATTAAGAATAGAAAATCATTCTTGGAAACCAAATAGTTCATATTACCTGAACAGTTTCAAACTCGCCTTCCCATTTGCAGCCCCATTCGTGATTGTTGCATTTGACATCAAGCGCTAAAATTTCCTTATGGAACGCTTTGTCCACACACGACTAAAAAAAAGAGGAGAAAAATGTTGTTAGTGAAATTATATGCTATTATGAAGTACTCTGTCAGCGGACGTCTAAGTTCTTTACTGCTCAGGACGATCGGTCCGGCTAAAATTGATCTTAGCCCGGAACATTGGAAACTTAAGATTTATATTACAATACAGTCGTAAAAAAGGTCTAATTTTCTAATTGCTCCTTTGAAAGCTCTTAATAGAAAAAAAAGTAAGCAGAGTTTCCAATAAAAAGACCGGTTGACTTAAAATATGGATGTGGCATCCGTTTTCTCATGTTTTGTTACTTACCGCGTCCTTGTCAATCGGATGCATGCCGATTGGGCATCTTGGCTCGACTCTGTTAATAAGAAATTATTTCATGTGGGTGAAATTAACTTCCAAACTACATCCATGTAGTTTTGCGGATAAAAAATTTATCTCGTAATAAATCATAAGCTGTTAAGATATACGTTGACTAAGGTATTATTCTTTTCATGACCAAGCTAAAACTGTCCCTCAAGTGAAGAAAAAACAGAAATATTATGTTCCAATTTTATAATGATCTTATCAAACAGAACAGGAAACATTTCGATGGGTAGGGGAACCTTCGCTTCGTGATCATACAGTGAACAGGGAAACAAGATTTTATGAGCAGACCATTTGACATCTAGGCTGTAGCGGAGGAGGGCTGTTGCGTTTGGGTGAATTTGGAGAGAATATCCCTGAACAAATTCACTCATTCACAAGAACTTACTTCCCCTCAGTCTACCCCCCACCTGCTTTTCCCTTCTTCTAAACCCTATCGATTAAACCCAGGAGGCCGACGAGAGAAGGGAAAAATGGCGGACTTGTCCTGGACTTGCTCTTCGACCGCCCGGTTTCAACTCCTCTGCAGGGTACGGAAGGGAGAGTTCAGGGTTTAGGGGAGTTTAGAGGGGTTGATCAGTTTCCAAGAAGCCAAAGGGTCCAGTCGTAATAATTGTAACGAATGTGGGTAACCTCACCTTATTATCGACGGGAAGCAATTCCCGCATACTCTGTGTCCACATTCTTCAAATTGCACAGGGTTTAGGAGCACATCTTTACAAACGGGACATTGGTATTTTTCATCCAATGGGAAAACGAATGTCACGTTAATCTTTTCTCTTGGCTGTTGCTGGCTCGGAGAGGATGGGCTTGCCTGACCGCTGGTTGGTCTAGGACTGATGAGACTAGGTAAGCTTCCGGAACCAATTAGTCCCTCCTGTGTTTATTGGAAATATCAAGTTCTGCTTAGCTTGGGAGTTTTTTAATGAGGCAAACCAAACATAACGGCGGGGGGCAAAGCAAAATGAAGCGAGCACAAAACACAAAAATAGAACCAATTACCAGCTCAATCAAAAACAGTGACAACAACTTGAACAAAAATGACGCCAAATTCAAAAATCAAAAGGGAGAGCGTAAAACATTATGGAAAAGAACAATAATGAAGTGCCACGAACAAACAAGCCTGGGTTCAAATTCCTTCTGTAATGGAAGTTTTGGCTCGTACTTTCTTTCCGATCCTTATTGTTAAGAAACAGGAATAATGATAACGATTATGATAATAATAATAATCGTTATCATCATGACACTAATAACCATAATGATGAACAGTTATAACAGCAATAGTGATAACAGCAACAACAACGAAAAACAATGATACAAGATTGTAATGAGACATTTCTATAATATGAAGCGAGGATAAGGTTTTGAGTTTCGCACATACTTCAACAAACGTGATAATACTCACAACTAAAAGGAATTTCAGCGCGGACTAAAACAAAACGGTTCTTAACCATAAGCTTCATTTACTACTATGCATATTAAAAATTTATTATTTTTTTTCGGAGCTACTATTTGCCAACTTTTAATTTTATCATCGAATGTCCTCAGAAAATATTACAAGATCAGAAAAGTCGTGACACAAGAAGAAAAGAAAAGTATCGCAGAGGGAACAAATTAAGTACTCTAAGTAAAGTTATCCTTCCAAAATATTTTTTCAGTACCGCATTGAAGTGTTGACCTGACAACCAACAATTAAGAGGGAATATGTACTACGAAATCGGTTTTCGAAAAGAAAACTATACTGATTAGTTTAAAGGCCATTTTTTATCTGTGTTTTTACTAAGGAGCCCAATGGTACGTCTTTTAAGTAATTCTCGTCGTAAAGCAAAAAGTGGAAGTCAATTTTTTATGAGTGGCCGGTTAATTAAAGTGTATTGCATTCATTTAACGTTCTGATTTGAGCCCTTAAAAACAAATATTTTACCTTACCTCTTTTCCTTTTGCCACGGAGATGAATTCATTCACTGACTTTTCACTTTTATTTTCCATTTTCAAAGCGATTCTAAAAGGAAAAGAAACTCGTTTCCTCCCGAAAAGACAATTTAACTAAGTAACAAGTAACGTTAGTGTAAAGCGTACTCTAATTCGTTTCTTTTTTAACTACCAATCAGAATTAATCTATTTTTAACCATAGCACCTGCCGCCCGCAGAGTTTATCTCTCCACCAATCAGCTCTTTTGTTCAGTTATGAAATGTACTTTTCACAATTTTGTCGTTCACAGAGTCTTATTGAAGACGAGTCAATATTGACTTTTATATCCCTACCCTTAAGTTTATTAACTGTTTAAGGACAGAGATAAACTACTGATAGACGGAACCAAAACTTTCAAGGCGCATTCATATCTCTTTTTGATTGCTTATTATAAAAGTGTCGAGAACGCCAATTTAGCCTCTACACCTTTCATCATGGTTTTCAACTTTAATTGAGCAAATTAGATTCAAAACAATAACAACGATGAACATTAAGACATGGAACTATCACAGAACGAAGCGCAAGCCGCCATGAATATGTACGTGTGACCCAACCGCAGTTTGCACTTACACGTTGCACATTGATCGGTTGAGGATGACGTGTTTTGTCATAGGAAAGGGAAGCAAAAGCATTCTGGCAACCTAATCTCCTTTAATTATTCACCTCGAATGTAAGAAACATGTTTGACACAAGCAATATATTTAAACAGTTGAGATAAACAGGTGCGAAGACCGCAAATGAACTCACTCGTCATTCTTTTGTTACTTTGTAACTTCCCAATGCGGATCTAAACTTGTTGGAAGAAAACAGGGAACAGATTGATTCCATAACAGAAAATACAAATGTAAAGGAGTTTTCTTTGACAACGCTCATGAAAATTACAATCATTTTAAACTGTACAGACCTGGGGAAATCTAAGATGACATTTACTAAACGAAAAGGAAAGAAAACTGATGGCGTCGATTGAACGCAAGAAATCCCACAACGATGTGAAATAATCATGATGTATACAGATCCAACAACTGATCTGCTCGAAGTGAAATAACCAAAGTTGGTAATAGACCCAACATACACTTTTAACAGAATGAATTTATTCACCAACTTTAAGTTTGCACCCAAGCAATGTTTCGTCGATGTATCGTTTCAAACCTTTTACGCAAAACGTAACGCAGAGCCTAACGTGTAGAATTGTCGATCGGAAGCAACAAAACCGTTTGACTAGAGCACCTTGCCCTATTCAGTGATAAATAACACATAATAGCACGTACGTATGGTGAACGAGCTTTCTAGATCACTAGATACTACGTGGGTAAATAATCGATTGATTGATTGATTGATTGATCGATTAAAAAGCTAACACTTGACTACCACGGCAACAGCTAATCCGATTAGTTTTGGGAGATTTTAGTAGGATTAGAGGGGATTCTCATGGGACCATAGTTTTAAGAGCATTTGGGTCTCTACTCTCTCAAGCAAACTCTCTCTTTAGGTTCGTCACGAATTTCTTTCCTATGTTCATGGGGCTAAGTTGCGATTTCTGTGCCAGTGTGATTGTTGAAAATGATTCTCGCATTTGTAATAAGTGTCAGTGACGAGGACGGGAAGGGTTCTTCCTATAGCACGCAAAACTGTTTAAGTTCGTTGTTGTTCGATATGGAAAAAGTCTTCATATGATTATTTGAGCCCATTTTGGTGGATTCCTGTCTGTCATGGTTCATTTTAAAACCATTCAAATGGTGTCCATTACGCCCCTGTGCTTTAACCAGATTTGTAAGCCTTTCTACTTCATTGGCCAGCGTTTCGATAACTTTTTTGCACCTCCTTCGTTCCTTGTTGATCGATGTATTAAGTTCTTCGATTTTCCTTTCTAGTTCTTCGTTCCTCTCGCGTTCACTATCGATCTGAAGATACAGTTCTCCGATTTTCATTTCGAGCTCACGTATCTCCCAATCGGATTCAGGCTCCCGATTCGTGTCCTTAGCTTCTACTTTGGTTTCCTTCGCAGTTAACTGCTGTTTTAACTGCAAAAGAGAAAGTTAAACATTCGTCAACGCTTTGTTGGTGTAGATCACTTTCATAGCCTTAACTATGCAAACAAAAAGAATCAATTCTTCTTCTCAACTGGGGGTGAGTCTTACTAAAGTTATTAGAGCGGGCATGGTAAGCGTAGACCCCGTAAGGCTTACAAGTAACCTTAAGGTTTAATGTAAGTTAAATGTATTTTAAGTTTGTTAAGATTGTCATTAGAATACGGATTTACATTCTCCATCTCTAACCATCCTCGTTACTTTGTGGTATATAACTAACTCTCCAGCACTTGTTTGCTCAAGCAAACCATTACGTTCAGGTTTCACTCTATAGAAAAGCAGTTGACTTCTCATAAGAAATAACCCAAACAATTGTGCAGTAACTCCTTCTCATAGACGTTGAAGTAGAGAGTTACTGCATCCTAAGTCTGGATGCAAGCCTACCTTCTTGTAACTCCTGCCAGTTTTCTCAAGGGACTTGTAGGTCTTGATGTATTTTGCGTGCTGCACCTGCGCCATTTCTATAGTTCTCATGGCAGCAACTGCGCACAGCTGACTGGCATTACTCTTAACCAAGTGATCAAACGAGGAGTCCTTACCAGACTCCCACTCATCAAAATGTTCTTCCCATAGTTCTTCTTCATAGACGTTATCTCGCCCCAGGGCTAAGACGGGGTCGTGCTGCTCTTTCCGGTTTAGCAGAGTTAATTTTTCATTGAGAATATCCTGATTTCGTTCGTCCTCCTGGTAAATAGAATGAAATGAGTAAAGAGATATCAATAAAAATCGCGAACAAGAAACTATAGTACACAGCCAACATTTTCCACATTAACCTGAGCAGACTCTAAAAAAGAAAGTTTCTGTTAAGAGATTTGACTCTCAGGCTGAAAATGTAATTATTAATTATTAGCAAATATTACTTGTAGATATATCAATTATGACTCAAAAATATTGTGAGGATTCACTCAAAATCGGATAAATAATACTAAAAAGTTCTTAAACCGCATAACTTTTATTATAGGACTAACGAGGAACGTCTGAAAGCGGCGGCAGTTATGATGAAAGCAGAAAGAATCCTTGTCTGTGAAAAATCGGATTAACTTAAACCTCTTCATTAAACGAACGATTGCACTGAAAAGAAAACATAGACTGAATCGTACAGAATACCTCATAAATGATTCATGTTTCCAAGATCCATGACATTAAGAACCCGTGCTAACAACAATCCGAAATTCTAATTATGAAGAACAATTATTGAAGCAGATGTTATTATGATTACTATCATTGCTGTGCAGAACGCATCTTTTTCATAGGCAAACAAATGGTTTCCTTTGCATTGTGAAACGAACAAAAATATGTTGAATAACACGCTATTTATGTTTAAAACCACAGAGTTCCAGCACGTGATAAAAAATCTATTTTCTTCTATAGCCCCCACTGTTAAAATAACTCAAACCATCAGAACGTGATCTTTTGGTTTGATGAAGATAGAAAGTTCACTTGTCACGAACAATAGCGAAATGTCAGGATCATGCCGTCTCAGAAGTCCTTGGGGTAAGAAATATGTGATAAATTTGAACGGAACAGCGGGGCTCCAGCAGTGTCTTTAGAAATACGTTTGATGTCTGTCAAAAAAAAAATTTAGACCGGCAAATTAAGCCCACGTAGCCTCAGTGGAACAAATTTTGTGACACTATTTCGCTAGACCCTCAGGGTAAAAGCGAAATTGAAACAATATTAGCGAAACTTTGTGGTTTTATCACTAGCTCCGTTGACGAATCAGGTCACTCAATATCGACTGAAAACTTTAAAGTCACAACGAAAGCGGTTAATAGTGAAAATTAGAGCGAAATCTGTATTTAAAAGCTAGAAGATCACGGCAAATTCCTAAATAGAAACTTGGAGATCTACGCAATTCCCATTGCAACAAGCTGGCGATAGACTATAGTTCCCTGACCTTCCGATAAGAAGTCATTTCGTACACTCACGTTCTCGTAAAGAAGGAACAAAAACTATGCGCGAAATTTCCCACGCTTTCCATTATGAGAATTGATTGAATCGTAAGGGAGCTACAGCAATCGATGATTAACACAGCGTTTTTTCTTTGAGTATGGAAACTAATTTTATAAAATTCTTATCAAAGAATCTCCGAACCTGATGACCACACAACGAAAGAAGAATATGATCGAATCCATTAAAGCAAATATACAAATGTAGACTCATTTATCAAATGACGGAAACGGAGTTTGGCCCAGCTTGCATGTGGCTTCCCGCGCAAGTGTTATTTACAAAAAAATACTCGGTCGAGTTGAGCCATACTCAAGAAAACTTAAGAGAACGACGGGCTTTACTATCTACGATCACTGACTAGCTTATTATCAAACAAGATTTTAAAAGCGACACTTGATCGCGAAGGACGGATCGAAATTCGGTCGCCTCAACAAATAGTAAATTCAAGACGGAGGTTATAAATTAGTGATGAAAACAATACGCTTGTGTGATGTCGCAAAGTTAACGCAAATTCGCTCCTCAATGTAAAGCGACATGCAACATATTTTGCATCCAGCTCACTTACGTGACAAAGCAGGTTATGAAAGAATAGCGGAGGGACTTTGAAACTGCGCTCAGAAAATAGTCTTTGACGTCAAAATTCTAATATCCATATATCGAAAACATTCGTAGAATAGAACACTCGAAGATCTAATATTGAATGTTGAAGCTATTCCGTACCGAAAAGAAAACCATTTGAAAAGAACTCATTCAAACTCATACACGCGTATTTGCGTGTATATTTCAGCTACTTAACGATCAACACGACAAAAATAACATCAAAAGTGTACAATACGAACCAGCAACAATTCAATGATTTCCTCTTTGAGTTGAAGTTCTGCCTCTAAGAACAGCAATAATTTCATCATATTCTCGAACCTGCTCTGATCTCCGGTATTGTAGTATCCTTCACAAGGAGAAAAAGCCATGGCAGTAAGCGGCTGGTAGTTGGTACGCCGTTGACTTGGGAGATGAAACAAAGTATTGTGACAAAGTAAACCAAAATAAAAGCGAAAGTTCTCTAGCCCTCCGTCACATCTGTTGACGGTCAACTTTCTGCACTCTAATGACGTGCAAAATTCCCTTTTGTTTCGCGGAACCCAAACTTAATTGTCATTCAATTGAACACAAACATTTGCTGTTACGTCAGACGGCAAAGGCAAACTGATATTTAGGGCCCAGTACAAGTCGGTTGTCCTTTACCTCTAAATTCCGGAACTTGAAGGCGATATAATTCTTCTAGCTACGTAATATCCTTAGACTCTTTTACTTTCCAAATTGCAATTTATGCTCTCGCCTCCAAGCAACTTGTTTTTGTGTGACAAAAGAATTTTTTTCTTCAATTATAACAGACAATGGAATCACAAGATTTAGCCATTCAGAGCTTTGTGGGTCGAGAATCGATATGTGCATGTCAAATTTTTGAACGACATCTCAAGAGCATGGATATAAAGCACAATATGTAATAATCTATCGGCAAGTTTTGGCCCGAATAGCCAAGATACGTTTTAAGATTGAACGTGATGATAAATAAGTCATATCATAAACTATGCGTGAGGCGAAAATTAGTTATTGAAAAGCGATAAGGACATAGCCATTGATAAGACCACAAAACCAAAGATAAAACTGTTCTTAATCCCTGGCAAATTTCTAGGGTTTCTTGGAGACTAAGTGTCAACGAAGGAAAAAGTGATACAACACGTGTAGGAGCTTTACATTTCATGGGTACCGAAAAAGCATTAGCGCATCAGAGAGAAGGAAAAATTCTCAGAGAACACTCGTGCTAAGGGTCTCAATACTTTTGCAAAGAAGCTGAAAATTCTCCTAAAATCATTATTTTTATTGGAATGGTTTGGAAGGTAGATTTCCCTAGTTTTCTCTATTGTGAGATCTTAAAGACTTTTCATTTGCCAGTTTTCCTTTTTTCTGAAACTTGAAAAATCATGTGTCCACTCACGGATCCACTCTTGTCGAACTTTTTTCGGGTTTTTCTTTGTTCCTTTTTGCTTCGTTTTCCTTTTAGTTGCTTTTGATGTTTGGTATGTTATTCTACGAGTATTACTTTAATCTGACGTTGTAAAAACGTATGCTTTTTACCACGATACTCTTGTGCTTATTTTTATTCAAATATCAATATTTTTGTTATTATTATTATTATTATTATTATTATTAATTGTTAATAGGGTAATATAAACTTGAAATTCTTCGTCATCTGCTGTATCTTACTGATGAATTGTATGGGATCACGACGTTGATCACGGGACGCGCAAAGAGATTGAACTTTCGACACGGGTACATTTATAGACTTACTCTGTGGGAGTCTACTGAAGTATTAAATTAGTTCTTTCAACAACTATGAAAATAGCGCTTTTCTACGAGGTGACGGAAACACGATTTTACACCAGTGACAAAATAAGAGAAATCCTCTTACCTTCGGAAGGAGCCACATCCGTTCTTTGCTATTCAATTTTTTTCCGATTTTCTGTGCGAGTCATAGCTGTCAATCGTTCCGGAAAATCTTCATCGAAAAATTTCTGCGGATTCAATCTCAGTTGACCTTAAGGAAGGCCTTGTAACTGTTTGGCATGCATTATGCAAATTTTGCGAGCCTCGTGTTTTAGAACTTACGCCGTCTCATTTTGATTTAGACAGTGGTAGTTTTGCATCATGTACTTGTGTGGCAAGCCCATAGTTTAAACAGTAGCAGCCTTGCAACACAAGTTTGGTAAGAGGTCCGTTTAGTTTGAGATCAACACCTAGTGAAGAGGCTCTCAGACAGACACACCCATTTGATGATGGGATTACCTGTCACCACATGTTCTTCATTGCAATCGAATCGTTCTGTTTTGTTTGGACGAGTCTTGAAGGGATACACTGTCTCCTTGACTTTGCCCAACCTTTCTGACAGGCAGATGGACATGGGACGGCGCTAGTGTTCCGAATTATTGAACAAAAGCGTCACGCCATACGCCACTTCACCTTGGTGCACGTCCACAATTCGCTTGACCTCCAGCCGTCACTGATAAATCTGTTATCAGAAACGCGAGAAAAGAGTCCGAAAATATGCAAAGGTGAATTCTAAGGCTGCCGCATCTGCTAATCTTCTTCAATTTCCCTCTTCTTGTTTACGATACCTCACCCTTTTCAGTTGCCCTCACCTATTCGATATGGACACTCTGTCTGCCAAGCCCCATAACTTGATGTTTCACTTAAGGTACTGATGAGGTGTACTAATATTGTTGCTGTGGATAGGGAAACAGGTTTCGTAGGTTTTTAAAAATGACAAAGACGCTTTAGTTAAGCAAAGCTAAATGAAGAATATTCTTAAGGAATCACGGAGGGTTCTAACTGGAAGCAACGAAACGAACTCGAGACTCGAGAGCGCCTGCTGAACATTTGAGGTTTGGAAAACGACAGGGAACAGCGCATACAGCAACAAACAAAAACGATCTTTCTTTCGACATACGATAACTAAGAAGTTAACAAAAACGTCGAGTCCACAATAATATTTTAATAAACTTTGCGCTAATTTATTTCATTATTACAATAAAAGATAATAAATGCCTTCTGTGGTAAAAATAATCAGCGAGTTAAGTCTCACTACAGACTTTTAGAATTAAATAATAATTACAATTTTAATCTGATTAAGAAGCCAAAAACATAAATATGACTTAATTTCAAACTCACGGCATTAAAATAGCTATTTCAATATGAGACTAATGTAACAAACCTGATCTTCTTTTTAATAATTTTAATGATATTAATACTTAAATAATCATTTCAATGTAATCTTTGTGTAATCTCACAGTACTGATCATAATGGGGTGCGATTTGCGGTCTCAATAAGATACATTGAACCTACTTATTGACTACCACACTGGAGCAATCATTGAAAGACTGTCACTTGTTACTTTTATGGAAGTTAATTTGCCTACAACGGAAAAATCATTTGCCAAATAAGTCACATGGTAAACCGAAAATGCCTTAACATTCACCTCCTATATTCAGTATGAGTTGAGACCATGCTATGATAAACCAGTAAGATATTGTTGTGACCTTCAATTCTTAAATGACAGATCTATGCAAAGTATAAAATGAAGTAAAACATCTGCACTCTGTGGGAAGAGCCTGAAAAGTTCCACTTCATTTGAGAATAACTTGGATTTATGTTGGATTAATTGGCTGACTACATGGGATATTTTGTTGGATAATGATTTTTTAGCTTTGCTGAACTCCTGTCATTTATTTCTTTTGACATACAGATATTTCCCTAACATGCAATATTTTTATAAGGACAATTGTCTAAGAGAATCAGTACCCTTGGTGGCAAGAAGAGCAGACTCTTTGAGGTCAAAACATGCTCACTGGGAGCTGAAGTGCTCCTGCATTAAATGCGAAAGCTCTCCTTCTTTCCATCAATGTGCCTTAACCGCAAATACACATCTGTACCCAAGCCCTCCATGGACAGCAGGCGAAGTGATCCTCCAAGATACGTAGCATAAGCACGAGACGTAGGAAGACCGAAGCCCCATCCTGCCATGGGACCCCCACTAGGTGAACTGCTTGGGTGTCCTGCACACATTTCTGAGAGGATGTTGTCACTGTCTGAGGGCTTTATGGTGCTTCGGTCACCCATAGTGGTGAACGAATACTTGAAGATATCCTGGAGCTGGGACTCTGGGATGCCACCTCCACGATCAGAAATCCTGCAAAGTTAGACAAGTTTATTTATTGTCATGAAGGATCTTTTGGCTAAAGGGGCATAGTTGTCTAATTTTACCACAGCTCAAAGGTATTCAATACCACACAATGATTAATGATTAAAAAACTAAGAACTTGATTGAACTTTGATTTGGTTGCTATTCCAATCAACTGTTCTAATCTAAATTTTTCCCAAGTTAAGAAGTATCAACCCAGTTTGCTAATCTTTTCCTTTGTCTCAGATAATGAATACTTAACTAAGAAAAATAACATTCAAACTGTTTGAAAACTTTAAAGCAAGGTGCAATCTGATCAACAACAGCTACAAAGGTGGATGCATGTTGAAGAAGTTGTTTTTACCTGACAAAGAATTCAGTATCATTGCTGCAGAGTGTGACTACGACATTGGGCACTTCATTAGGTCTGTCTAAGTGAAATTCCACACTGGCCCTAGAATAAGTCAGCAAACACATTGAAGTTCTCTCATTCAGTTAACCTGTGTCTAGCAGTTACAAGTATAGCAATCATACCATTACTATTACAAGAACAATTGAAAATGCTTATCAAAAAAGTACATAGGAAAAAAACTCAGATGAAAACACAAAGAGCTTTCCTATTCTAAATAGATGCCTTTTTATTTGAGATTTGAGACAAACAAATATCAAACAATGGATGCAGATTATAAAAATTAGCATTAGAAAGGAAACCTTGGCTGGTCAATAGAAACTCACTAACCTCATAGCATTTTTCAAGAGTTCCTGAAGAATGTATTCAAGAGGTGCAGGAATGTGAGGAAAGATTGCTTTTGTGTGGCCATTGACAATAAGTCCTGGAGCTACACCATAAGTATGTTCACAAACTTGCCTATAAAACAAAACACAACATCTGCCATCCCACTTTCTTCTTTCGCCTTATTCCATTACATTGCTCATATAAACACACGAGAACCCACAGGGTTTCTGTTAAGTTTTAAAGTAACAATATAGATATCTTCTATCTGGATATTTTGAGTTGACAACTGAAGAAGCCAAAAAAATTTGCAGAATAACCCTGATCCAAGTGACTACTAACAAGAAGTACAAGGTCCCAGCTCTGACATTTTTTCATCTCAGCCCCAAGACAGCAAAAACTACCTTTTTTTTTTCTTCAACAGTTTTTAGTGTCAACATCTTCTTGTCCTAAGTAAAAGCTAACTAAAGGCTGTGAATATTACCACTGAAGTAATCACAAACATGACTGTATGCAATAAATTTTACCTGGCAAAGTCACCACTCCTCTCAACAATCTGTTTAAGGTTTAGGTGAGTACAAATAATTCCAATGTAGTTTGGCTGTGACAGAAATCAAACATTCCACACATATTAAAATGTCATTAATTTTTATTCCATTTCCAGAAAGAGGGAAATTTTGCTTCTGCATAAGCAAACAATTGAAAAGCAAGGAGAGAAACCATTCTCAGGTTTGATATCATGATCCAAACCTAGACTACTGTATCACTTATGTTGCTTTGCAGCTAAATGTATGTAGGTTTCCTCATTTTCAGGAAGTTTTACAAGTTAGAATGAAAAGAATACCAGTAGATATCAAAATATGAATACATGTAAATAAAGTCTTAAGGGAACAATACAAAAACAGAACAAGCCAAAAGAGCACTGCAATGATAAAATGAGACTTGAAACTTGCACCATGATGAACAAAGCACCACTACATGATTTTGTATTATCACAGGCTTCTTATCTTTACAGTTAAACCTAAAATACTTCACCTTGTCCATGCTTAGAGCAAGATGATGTTCTGCTAACATGCGGATTCCAAGCCTTGATGTCAGGGTACGATTTAAAAAGGCACCTATTATTTCATACTGCAATCATAAAAACATTGATAATAAGTTTTTATCTAGATATCCCTAAAAGAACAAAGATGATAGTGAAATAAATCTTTTGAAAATTCTGACTTACTGGAACATTTTTCTGGCATTCATGGAATCCCTCTGCTAGGTGGGTGACAACACTTTGATGATCATCTAAGAGTTGTCTGATAGTACGACAATATCTTTCCTCTGCTTCAAGATTTTCCACCTATGAAATTAAGTAATAGACATGCTCATTGTACCAGAGTTGAAGCAAATGATACACCTACAAAAGGCAGCAAATATTTTATATCATGAACCCTCTATCCTTTAACCTCTCAGAGTGACTAGAACTTAATTTCTTCTTACGACATCACTGCTGTAATCCAACATCAAGGTCACCAGAATTATAGAAAAGATCATCAAGTAGAGACATTCTTGATTGTTTTGCAAATTCTCCTAGTCATTACTATGGGGAGTGTATATGGATCAGAATCAAGAATATGCATAATAACATTGGGGAATGAAAGGTTAGTCTGATAACCAGAGTGACTACAAGCTAACTAGGGGTGCCTGAGGAAAAGTATATAAATAGCATTTTTTGTACTTCCTCTACTGATAACTTGCAGCTTTATTAACATGTCTCACAAATTAGTCCTTTGAAAGAATAAAACATACCTTGGGAAATTTGTACAGCATACTAAAAGCTCTAAGATATAATTCATACTGAAATAAAAATGAAACAGATTCCAAATATTTAAAAGAAAACTAATGGGTGTTAAGTAAATGCAACTCATCTCAAGAAATGAACTAAAAGAAAAAGACAAAATTTAAAATCTTAAAAATGAACTAAATAATTCATAACAAGATGCGAAACAAGCACATGTCAACATGATATCTATTTCTTAATCTGATCATGGTACATGTACATTCCCCCAGTATATGGCCATCCTTCTTGTCAAGCTGTGTCAAACTCTTCAAACTCAAGTTAAACACCCATCATGGCTACAAAATCTAGTTTCTCTCCTAATCCACTGGATTTTAACATTGCTGTTATTCCTAATTCATATGTGATAAATAAATGATAAGAGCAATGTACAAAGTTCACCTACCATATCATGAATGACTGGATTGCACAGAGCAATGTGAGGCAGTTTTTGAAAGTCAACAACACGACGTGCAACCCGAATAGGTAACTCTTTTTGAAGAAACTGGGCACTTTTCTGACAAAACAAAATGTCACAAATACAAAGTCAGATTAAAAAGCATCAATTAGGCTTAATTATATAACTGTTGTTAGTCCTTAATACACAGGTGTATCATAAGAAAACAAATTCACAACCAGGTGTTACTGAAAAAAAAAATTAAAACAACTGAGTAACTACTACTGTTCTTTAACATAAACAAACTTTATCTCCACTTTTAAGGGAGCTGCTGATGCTATTAAAGATTCAAACATTAGATATTTTCCACTTATCCATGGAAAAGATGCGGTTATTTCAAAATTTCTATCCACTGCATATTTTAAAACAGACTGAGGGAGGAGGCAATAGCTTTCATAGCTGCAAAGTAAACTTGAAAAATAACCAATAGATTTCCAAGGTAAAACTAAGAAATGCCAAGAGTTTGGGCTAGCACAGCAAATTAAATATTCTGTCTAAAAATAACCTCTTCTTACACGAGTCATCACACTCAAACAATCTTCTTGAACAAGTTCCAATCCAGATAGTTGCATACTGTTATTGATTTACTAGCATTCTTCTTGCTTGGCAAGAATTCATAATGTTCTGCACAAGTCATTTTGAGGTTAAAACTGCAATAAACAAGTCTTATCTGTAGCTATAAAGTACCAAAACATTTAAAGCCATCACATTACAAAAAAATAACTTTGCCTCAACAAATTGTTTTATGATAAGCAACCACTATATTTACTGGGATGAAAAATTAATGCTGAAAAAAATCACTCTTTTCATGTTTGTGTCTTCTTGATTGAAAAACTTAGCATTATGTAGAGAAATTGATCTGCCTGATTTTCAAGAGCAGAATATATTTGTAACTTCAGGTTTACTTAAGAGTAAACTTAAAATTGCTTTTTCTCAATTCAAAATGATTGAATTAGGAGCAGTCAAAATATTTAGAGGAAAGGCTGCAATTACAGCAAAAACCAATGCAAGCAGTTATTCAAGATTTTCATAGCAAAGCCAAACAGAAAGTAATTTGCATGCCTTTTCTTGTTATGCAAAAATGTAATGAATAGTTAGTCAAAACAATCATGGGGTACAATATTTTTAAAAAAATTTAAAACTACCTATCTGAATAAAAGGATGATTTTGGGTATATTGGTTACTTGTCATCCCTCAGGTGGAAAATTAATCACAGCTTTTATTCCAGACTCTTTCCTGTGTACCAGGTGATAAAGCATTGTCTGACTGTCACTTACAACATGTTTTTTTGCTTAGGGGCATTCACCAGTGCATAGAGCATAGCTGTTTTTAAATCTCCAATTCCCATAAACAGAAGGAAACATGTTTTATTTTTTTCTAAAGTACTAAAGAGTACAAACCCTGCTATCTTGGATAAGACCACTTTTAATGTATGTTGTTGTACTTTGGTTAAAGAGAAGCCTGCTGGGTGTAAAACTATCCCACAAAGGGTGATTTTATTTACAGTGCATCATCATACTCTCTTTCTAAGTTACAATAAAATGGCAATGGGTGACGCATGAGCAACAAAACATACAATTTCAACTTGTAAAATAACTAAAAAAGGAAAATATCACTTTTATGTTAATACATAGGATCCATTTAACCGTGTGAATACCTTAAAAAATTTAGACATGTCCATACAAGAAAAAGCATATTAGATTTAAACGAGCCTAGTATAATGTAAAATTCTTGATCTCTGGAGAAAGCTACAAGTTACTTTTATCTTACTAGTAAGTGGGTTCCATCTTTGAATCTTCCGGCCCAAAGCATTTGGAACGGGGTCAGGCGAATCGATGGCTGAAAAAAAGATCACTTATTGAATACACCTTCCGTCCACAAAACCACAAACGATGTTTTAACGACAGCTTTAAATATTATATTTTAACTTAAGATCGTCTTTCGTGAAGATGACAGAATGGTAAAAGATTATTCATCTCGTCAAACTAAATTAAAAAAACGCCAGTTCAGATCAACTTCAGTGAAAGCCTCATCACAACTACTTTACAATTCAAACAAACCTTCGCAGACGCTTCGTCCAAAGTTTGTTGTTTCACGTAAGACCAAGCTTGTGTTTGGGAGCCAAAAACCGAAGCATTGCATCTTATTTGCGTTACGCTACTCCGGCAGATCCACCGACAGTTCGGATTCAGCCACGATTCGAAGGACAGATTCGTGAATAGCCGACTCATGATAAGAGGATAAGTTGGCTATCGGGGAATTTCAAAACAACCTTGTGACCGCGTGCAGTATGAACGTGTTCCTTGTACACAACAGCGAGAAATCGAGACTATAAAGTCTTTTGATGGTTGTTGTTAAAAAGATCCGTTATCTATCCATTTCTCTCTCGCACGGAAATCGATCTGTATGGTTGACGTACTGCAAAATCCAGAAAGGTAACAGAAAAACACTTTTTAACCGGTATAGAATGCACTTGACCTATTTCAGTGCCTACATTTTCGTTTGTCTACGCCTCAGGGTTTTCGTAAGACTTCTTTACTTTATTTACACGCAACGAGAGCGCGGTTTCAGGCGCGCTAGCCAATTAGATTGACGTAACTGGAGACATGTGAAGAACACGTGTTATATCACAGCGTGACATAGAAAGAAGAGCTTTTTATCATATTCCCGTATAATTTCCGTGTACAGTATGACTATTTCAGTTTTCCAGCTGAAAAACTAAGGCGTAGGGTTGTATTAGAAAATTAGCTATGCGATGTAAAATCCCTTGAGCAAACAGGCTTAGTCGTGATGTCATGCTAGCTGCACAAACTGGGAACTTCGAATGTCTGAATGGACTCCCGCGATGGGCCAATTCGTATCTTTAGATTTTTTTAATCAAAAAATGTCGTCACGATAGTAACAAACTTAAATTCAAAGTCAACATTTCTTCAGAAGAGTGGTCGGCACTAATATGTCTAAACATAGTTATCAAAGCGGCCGACAAAGGCAGCGCAGTCGTTATTTGGCGGGCCAACCTCTACCAAGGAGAAGCTTTACGGCAACTTTCTGACGAGGATCTCACTTTCATCAACCAAACTATTGTCAAAAACACGATTTACGATCTTATAACTGAACAAGAATTGCCGGCCACTATAAAAAGTCACACCATCATCACTCCTAAAACTTCGTGTATTCACTTTTTACCTAGAATACACAAACCTAACAACCCAGGTCGACCCATCGTCTCTGGCTGTGGTTGTCCCACTAAACTTATCTCCAGATATTAAGACAAAATTATGGCACCTATCGTCAACACGATATCAGACGATTCAGAGACTGGTGCTATCTTTTCGCAACCTCCTCTGATTTCCATTCAAATGCGACAAAAACCGGCACAGGCAACTTTTTGGTCAGAAGTTCATTTCAAACTAATGACCAACTTGGAACTTTCAAATACGCTCGCTCACGATGCAAAAGTTGTCCTCTCATTCACAACGAGGAGAAAATTTCGGAACCCAAGAGATCCATCAAGATCACTGATCACTTTACGTGCACCTCCGCCAATGTCATACACCGTATAACTTGCACTTATTGCAAAAAGTTATACACTGGTGAAACAGGAAGTCCGGGAACACCATCGCGACGTAGAAACAAATGACAAGGACCCATTCAAACTAGTCGCTAGACACTTTAATTTAACCCTAACCCTAACCCTAACCCTAACCCATCAAGAACTTACAGGATTACAGGAAAAATATATTTTAACATATTGATTTTTTTCTAGGGTGGGGAGAGGGGAGATGGCTGGTCGTACGTAACTCTACTCAGAAGACCAACAGAAAAAAACGAATGAAAAAGGGAAACCCAATCAAAGTTACTATGAGACAAAGTAAAAACACATATGGGGAAAGAAGAATGGAGAGAGTTACCAACAAGGCCAAAATTTCTTTCATAAATAGGATTTTTTTTTACGTCGGCTGGGAGAGTTGGTTGAGAACATATACTGTTCATGCCTGTACGTCTTGACCACTGAGAAATAAGGGAGATAGGGAAACGTGTTCAACCTTGTCAACATCAAGAGGAATTTGTTTGACGAGGCCAAAGCCTTCGTTTGCGCAGTAATATGTTTAAATTTATTTCGTTTAGAAAATTAATCAGTACAGGACGTGGAAGCTTTTTTCTATTTTCTTTTGTTTGTTTGTTTGGGTTTTTCTCTTAGGCCATGCCACATTAATTTTGAAACGTCGCTAGTAATGGCACTTCACTTTGGCATATACCACACTTATGTATGATCCGCTGAACATGAGCCGTGTAAGAGTTATTTCGGGAAGCTGGTATTTAACCAAGACAACTCGATAACTACATATTTTTGTGCGAAGGTCCGTCACACCTCCCAGGGAAACCTTTGAGAGGCTCAATTGTTGAAGGAGAATGTCTGGAGAGGCAACCCATCATATGACTGTGCATGGATCGCCGACAAAATACGTTAAATTGAATGTCGGAGGGTCTCTCCATTACACGACTATCGGAACACTCACCAAGCAAGACAGCATGTTGAGAGCCATGTTTAGTGGTAGACTGGAGGTTTTGACAGATACTGAAGGTATGCTTTATTTTAAGATATTAATATTTGGAATAAAAACAGTTGTCAGCCATAATTTCAGTCTTGCTGCCAGAGATAAACGAAGCTAACGAACTATTATTTGCTATTTGGACTGTACAATAACACCGACATTTGGTTGCGGCGTAGAATTAATGATCGAGAAACGCAATAATTTCTGCATTCGTACTCTCACACTATATACATAGAGATAAATCACCAAATAAGGTATTTTAAAAAGAGAATCTCACACTCTGCCCATTATTATTTCATTACTGTCTGTATGATTTCCCACTAAAATGTTTCACGAATGTAGCGTCCATGTTTACAATGCTTGCTTTAGGTGTGAATGAAATGTCTTTCAAAAGGTTTGATTTGGTTTTGTGTTGTTTGTCACAAAAAGACACCATTTATATAAATGCATACATACATACATTCATAAATATCTGATGCTCAAAAATAGTACACTGTCTTAAGTTGCGTACATTGCTGGAAAGGAAAGGAAAGTAGAAGGAAAAAAATTAAATCAGAAAGACTTAAATATAGAAGGGTATTTGAGGGAAGTGCCTTGAACTTCACACCAAGGAAGTCCTCAAAAGTTGATAGTTATATTCCAAGTTCTTGTTCAGAAGTAAGAGGAAATTATTCAAGTAGGAAATACTCCATTACTAAAAAAGCCTATGGCTTACACTGATACAGAAACACCAGGTTACTAAGCTAACAGTGTTGTCTTTTTCAGCCAGTGGTGTCTTTAAGCCCACCATAATTTTATCCACCAATTTCAGTTGGTGAATTTGGTTCAGGGATTGGGGAATCGAAAAGGGAAACATACATATGTAAACTCATATACAAAAAGTTTATATTCTAGGAAATTTATAAATAAGAAAAGATGAGGTTTTAAAGTAATGCAGATTTGAGGGATTTGCTCACTTCTTTTCAGTCTCTCGTTTGGCATCCTTTTTTCCTTTCTTGGTGATTGAGGTAAAACAGTTTGCCTTAAAAAACAAAACATTTACCCTTCTTGTGATTAGTTAATTGTAATGAAACAAACTAAGATTCTTTTGTTTGAAACTTGCTTGGGCTCAAAAGCTTTCAATGGCTTGGTGGAAGTTGCTTTGGACAAAATGTTCATATGTGTATTACTGATGTTTTGTGGGGATATTAGTCCCAACAGGTTCTTAAAGTTCCTTTATATTTGTGGAGAAAACTGGGGCAACGCCTGCTTGTGATGGAAATCTCATAACTTTGGAAATGCAATCATATTTTTGAGATGATTGTTATATGGTAAATGGATAATGCCAAATGTATTCTACTTTTCATTGTTTAGGCTGGATTCTTATTGATCGCTGTGGAAAACATTTTTCTCTTATCCTAAACTTCTTGCGCGATGGAACTGTACCATTACCACAAAATGAAGTGGAGTTGCAAGAAATCTTGATTGAGGCCAAGTATTACTTGATTGAGCAACTAGTTGAACAGTGTGAAAAAGCACTTGAAAAGAAAAAGGAAGAACATGACCCTATCTGCCGTGTTCCACTCATAACCTCATCCAAAGAGGAAAGACAACTTGTCACTGGTAAAAAGGTCTGTAAAAAGTTTAGTCTTGGTATTTAACCCTGCCACCCTTAACCCTTTAACTCCCAGAAGTGATCAATATGAAACGTCTCCCAGTAGTATCCTTACATTATCCTGCAAACAGTTAGTGAGAATATTCAAACTCATCAGGTGGAAGTTGTTGTCTTGATCTAACACCAAATTCTCATAACTGATTTACAAGGATATGTGTAGCAGCTAGAGGGGGGAATTACCAATCTGATCTTGAGAATGAAAGGGTTAAGAGTGATTCGTGTCTTATTTGTCCTTACAATTTCACCCATGAATCACACAGTAAGCCCACAAGAATAAATGAATTGATCACCAACCAAAGAAAGTCTTGTTTGATAAACAAGTTAGCACTTAAGGAAATGTATGAAGAACAGTATGGGGAATATGCTTGCTACTGTTGGGGCATAAAAAGTTCATTGCAGTCCACTTGTGGGATCATTTCATCCCATGTTATCATCCTTCGGTAAAAAATATTAATAAGATAATTGAATTGTTAAATTGAACAGGCTTTTTCATCTCGTGACACCAAAGAGCATCTTGAAGTGAAATATTTGACCAGATGTATTTGTTGTTACTTGACATTCTCAGCTAAAAATCATCACAATGTGTTGGTTGATATAGGAACAGAAACTTGTGAAGGCAGTATTAATTTTATCCCTTTCTCTACAGCCTGTGGTGAAGCTGTCATATAACAGATCAAATAACAAATATTCGTATACTGGGTAAGTTTCAAACTTGTCATTACTAGTGGCAATGGAAAAGTTCTTACAGTGTAGATCTTCAGAGAAATTCTTATCTGTGAACTTTAGGGTTGTACATCTAGGTGACCTTACTTGCTTTTTAAATGAGAAACATTTTTCTAACAGCTCAGTTTTTCCCTTTGTATTTACCCTCATTAAAAAACACGAGAAGCTAAACGTTCCCTCCCCCCCACTTTGTTTATTACGCAAATCCCCTGTTTATTAGTGTCGCGTGATGTAGCGTATCTCGACCGAAAAGGAAACTAGCAAATGATGGCATCTCTTGTTTTTATTTTTCTTTTGTTTTATTGTGGTCATAAACAGTCAATCAGATGATAACTTGCTGAAAAATATTGAACTCTTCGACAAGCTGTCGCTTCGATTCAATGGACGAATTCTATTTATCAAGGACTTGATCGGAAACAGCGAAATCTGCTGTTGGACATTCTACGGAAACGGGAAAAAGCTTGCTGAGGTGTGCTGCACGTCAATTGTCTATGCCACAGAAAAACCGCAGACAAAAGTCGAGTTTCCGGACTCAAGAATTTACGAGGAGTCCCTGAACGTTCTTTTGTACGAGCATAGAGGAAATGGAAACTTTCCCGATGCTGAACTACTCAGTGCAACTCGTAGAGCCGTCGGACCACGAGTTATTCCGGAAAATGACGACGATTCGTCAAGAAAACAAGACAAAAACCGTTAAATAAAGAAGCTAGTCGACTATTCTGCAGTTTTCAACAGCAGAAACTTGATTTTTTACTACGCTGGTCTGCATGTTTATCAGAATCCGTAAATTTAAACGTGCAAACGTTTAGCGACGCGAATTCAACATGTGCCTTTATTGGATTTTTCCGTTTCTTTTGGTAAACAAACATTGAAGAATTAGTCTCTTACAAAACACACATGTTTTGGTTATATCAGATGGATAACAGACGCATTGCTCTCTCAGGAAAGCGTATAATCAATGCCTTTAGATTAGTAAATAATGCGATGTTCTTGTGTATCTGTTTGTCATATTGTCTGTTATTGTCTAGTTGTTAAGGAAACCACGGAGGGGCTAGACTACCTGGGATTAAAAGGCTTCCCATGCCTTACGAAATACCATGCATTTCAACCCAGGTTCTCAGTCAACAATCTTTTCGTTTCTATTTTGACGAACTGGAACAAAATTCACGGAAGTTAAGAATTGGATATGGTTGCAGTCTGTAGGCCCCCTCCAGGTTTCTAGGTATTTATATCCTGCTTTAATCCAAATGGTAAGAGATATATTTCAGGAGAAGGTCGAGAAAAACCTTACTCCCCGTGGTATGTAATCGTAATAGGAAAGTGGCTGATTTTTAACCGCCAACTGAGATTAGAACGATTACAACAATTCAAGTTTACATATATCAGTCTATAAGCGGGATGGAAATGAAACACGAGTTTGAACCAGTTTGTCGACTATTGTTGGATAGATGTTGTTGTAGATATGCCATTATTAACAATATGAGTGCGGTATCAGGACTGATTGGTTTAACTCGTGCAGTTTTGCTTAAATCAAGCCGAGGAAATTTGTGTTTGAATTAAAATTAGAGGAAGAATCAAAGCCACTGACTCGTCACAGCCCTGGTCTTATCCCGGGGTGGGTTGTATGGTTTTGGTGGGACATATGATTGGTTGGGTTAGTATCATTTTACGGCTTTGTTCTTTGCAGGAAGAGTTGGGTTAAAAACTATTTGTAGACTAAATAACAGTGTAAACTTAGCCGGGACTTCTGAGAAGCATAAGGTGGCTGTAAATACTTTTCATTGAGGACTGTTTTCTTGTGCATGCAAGTACGTTTCCTTTGCTGGCTGCGTATGTGGATATCGAGAGTTAAATCGGTCGATGATTAAAGAAATGTTTTTAAAGATTTTGCATCTACGTAGCCCGTCCTTCTGAGCAAGCTGCTTTCGTTTTTTTCTAAACTTCCATGAAAACACAACCACACTAATAAAAGGGGAAGAAGGATTTAGCAAAGATTTTCCGCCGAGATTACACGTGGATGTAAATTTAAACAATTGTGACTGGATAAATGGGGTAAATCGTGGCCAGATTCACTCTAACGTCCTGTGAAACATCACTTTGTATAATCCTTTACCTGTGTGACGACACTTGCCTAGGCATGGGAGACCTGTTTGGCTTCAACTTTAGTGCAGTCACCCCCTCTCCTCGCCGAAAAAAAATTCATCAAGAGGGACTAGAGGCTGGGTGTTAACAAGAAAGGGTACTTTGAATAAGGCTAAGAATATGGGAGTTACTACATCACGGGCGACGAGCGGGGATAGAAAAAACGACCCAAATACGAGTGGTCAGCGGTGAAACAACTTTCATACTACATATATAGACAGATCATTTGTAGTATCAGGAAACAATCGTGTTGTAAAGCCGAAGTGTAAACAGTTTACTTCGCTAAATAAAATGTTAAGCAATTCAAAAGTGTTGATTGTACATATATCTTTTACTGCTTTAATAAACAATGAAGGCATCGGTGGCATCCGAAAGGTACCAACAAGAATTAATTGTACGTTTTGTAGTTGCAGAAAACAATCGTGTTGTAAAGCCGAAATGTTACCAAGTTACACTTCGCTACTTAAAAAGTTAAGCAATTTTCCTCAAGCTTTAACTGAAACAATACTTTTAATGCTCTATTAACCAACGGAGGCATCGGGAAAGACATTGGTGACACCGGGAAAGGCATCAAGAAGAATGATATTAACGTTATGTAACTTGTTGTGTGACGAAAAAAACGTATCTTGACTTGTTCAAAGCATTAATCACACTTTGGCTTCCTTTTCACTTGAATTTTGTATCCACAGCCTAAGATGAGAAATTTAAAATTTCTATCAGCTGAAGTTCTTTTACTGCATATTATATCTATTCAATCGCCCCCAATTCACGTGGAAAAAAGGCAAGTAGGAAAACACTGAGCTTCGAGAAACAGCCATGTTAAGGCTAATGTATTTACCATTCCTTAAATATTTACAATCAAGACCACTCGTTTAGGAGACCTTTTCTCCAAAGATTCACACGTGCAAATAATTCTGTTTTCCGTTCGAAATGTTTTTCTTCCTATTCAATTGAACAACTGACTTAGCGTTTAAGCCGAGAAAAAAATCACAAAGTTTGAATTCTGGGATGTTGTCCACTGTTGGCTCCATCAAGTTACGATCTGCACCATTGACGCTCGTGGAAATCTATCTTAATTGACTACCAAGGACTGTATTTCTTATCTTGCAAATTAAGGTCTGTACATGACATTAAGTTCATCATCTGGTTCGTTGTTATAGTCAGCTTTAAAATTTAAACTTTACTTGTGCTGACAAGAAGCCACCCTAAAGGCAGGTGAAATGTTGCGTAAGCGTCTCCGCGAAAGGCACATCCAGACAACTTGCATGGAAAAACTGGCCGCAGCTATCGTAAAAAGAAAATTAATCAGTCCATTTGAATAAGCTTAAATTCAACCTCTTGACTCAGGATAGGAAACCGGGATCTGTGCACTTTAAAACACTGAGAGATTATATACCTGTTTGAGAAAATCTGTTGTGGTTTTTCTCTTTTGAATGGCTTTCTGTAAGTACATAACACGTGGAGTTCAATGCCTGAAATTAAACTAACAGATCATCCATCTCTGCTGTTTCCCTCGAAATATCCAAAACAATAATTGCCTTCAACAGAAAAGCCATTGAGATGTTCTTTCAAAAAGTCGATCTCTAAATCTCTTAACATTGTTGGCTTTTGGTCTTCATCCATGGCAAAATCTTCCATTAAAAGCAAACTACAGTGCGAAAACCAAGTTCCTGCCAAATTTGATTGACATTTTGACAACTGGAAATCATGATACTTTTTTTTTCGTCACGCACGTCACGCAGCTAGCTACAAACCATATATATAATTATTCTTGGTGCCTTTCCAAATGCCGCTGACTCCCTCCCCGAAGCCTCCATTGTTTATTAAAGCAGTAAAAGATATGAGTTCAATCAACACTTTTGAAAAATTGCTTAAACTGTGAAGTAAACTGTTAACATTTCGGCTTTACAACACGATTGTCTCTGGAACAACAAATTATATGTCTCTATATGAAGTATAAAAGCTGTTTCACCGCTGACCGCTCATATTTGGGTCGTTTTTTCTATCCCCGCTCGTCGCCCGTGATGTAGTAACTCCCTAAGAATATGCACGGAAACTCAGCCCCATAGCCTCTCGTCTGAAGAAAGCGTTTCCACCGCGTTCAACGCGCGTGGTATTCTGGGATATTGTTTTCGAACAAAAATGGCGGACGGCCCGGCTGGGTTTCACTTCGATGAGCTAAACAAAGTTCGGGTTTTAGAGCCTGAAATAAGTCAGCAAACACAAGAACTCAAGGAAGAATGTAAAGAATTTGTTGACAGTAAGTTCACTCATTTTATGATGGGCACTGTTCGGTGCAAAGTAAATTGTTTTGCTACAGACTTGCTATTGCTAAATTTATTGATTGCTTTTGCGGCCTCTAGCAACCGCCGCAATTTTTAAGGCTGATTAATCTTTTCATCCCTTTAGAAATTGGAGAGTTTCAAAAAATAGTGGGAGGATTTATCGATATGGTTGATGCTTTAGCTAAAGAGGTCGAGAAAGAGAAAATGAAGGTATGATTTGCTCTTCCTTGATGTCTTATTGTTTACATGATCAAAACACCGAGCAAGTCACCTTGGCGACAGTTATATATTTATACTGCGTTTGGTAAGATTGTTTTCAATTTGACCCTTTAAAATGAAATGCCCAAAGTCTCTTTGTTGACGTTTTATTCTTGTTCAGAGAGTTGACAACATTTTGTTAATTGATAGACATGACCACTATGTTGAACAACTTCACAACTAACGCAATGTAAAACAGTGTGACCGAAAGTGATGCTTAGGGTTTTGGAACGACTCCCTTGCTCGGCCTAAACAGCTATGTGCTACATAAGAGGTTGTTTTCTTCAGGGTTTTGAATCTCAAGCAGGTTACAAAATTTTACCATATTGAATAGGGTTTTGTGTAAATAAAAAGAATGCTTTCAACAGGGCTTGATATTGTTGATAGGTGGTGTGGTATTAATAATTCTACACACAGTTGCCATCTCAAATGGTGAAGCTGTACTTTAAGTAGAATAATTTGTCACTTGACGGCCTTGGCCTCAGGAATCTGTGTTGCCCAGTGCTCTAGAGCTATAATGATGACAATAACTCCCCAAACATAAAAGTTAGTCACCAGCCGACCCTGGGTCTTTCAGTAAAAAGCAAAGCAACAAAATGAACAATTTTTGTCTTAAACAAGGTTAGGGTTTTAAAGGCTTAGCTTCCTTCTCAAATAAGGCACTTCCCTTAATTACGTTGCTTAAGGATTGACGATTAAACTCTGAACAAAGGTAAGTAGTCCTGCTGAACAAATCTTTGTAATGAGGTTTCCCCCACCCAGAGGCATTTAACAGCTTTTTCTTTTCACCTAAGTTTGCCCTTTGTCATGCAGTAACCTTAGCAGTCTTCTATAGTTGGTGATTGAAGCAAGTTGATATAGCTGCTAACAGATTAAGTGGGTTTGTGAAGAGGACTTGATATGTACTTTCTGTTCAAGTAACATTAGTCATAATTGCTTGAATGCTAATTATAACTTGATTATTTAGGTGCAAAAAAACATTCTATGTGCACAATGTTTAGTTTTTTTGTTTATATTATTAAAGGGGATAGTAAGTTGCATGTGAATAGAAGTTAACCTCTCAAATTAAATCACAAAATTTCCCTTAGGCTATTGGCTCAAGAAATCTATTAAAGTCAATAGCAAAGCAGAGAGAAGCACAGCAGCAACAACTACGAGCACTGATTGCTGAAAAGAAAACACAGTTGGAACGGTAAGAATCAACCACCAAGGCAGTCCAGTAGACTAAGTCTGATTAAATTAGCTAGCTTAGGAAAATCTTTACATTGACAATTTTACATTATCAACTCAGTTGATGAAACCAAATCATCTTGTAATAACTCCTATGGACACAACACCACAGTTTCTTTAGAAAATTATCCCCTTTATTCATAATTCTGATTAAACTATATTTGTGTTGCTCTACTGCCATTTTTTTGATAACATTTCCTATTGATTTTATACTTCCTAAGCAAGGACTAGATTGGTCTTCCTCGTGATATACAGAGTACCACAGTTTTTGAAAAGAATGTAATGAGATCTGTTTGATGTTTTATTTTAGTTTCCGTGTCCAACATGAAGCTTTACAAAAGGTTGAGAGTGAACAAAATGAATTTATAGAGCAGTTCATTTTACAGAAATAATTATTGTTTTTCCCAGGTAAGAGGGCAACTTTTTGTTTTTGAAAATTGTTTCTGTAAATTATTCTGGTTACATCATTTGTGTCATTTTCTTGGTCAGCACTTTTCAAAGGCTGTTCTTGTGATTTTCATTTTAGCTTTCTTAATATGTTGAAAACATAGCAACAATGAATTAAGTTTTGTGCCATTTGCACAAATAGAAACATTCACTATGACAATGGCTACAGGTGATACTTATTAATAAAGGAGAGTAGGGCCGAGTGCTGTTATTAGACATACTAACTTTTGATCATGATGAGCCAAAAAGTATTTGAGCCTAGAAAAGTTTTGTTTATTATGACACCTAAAAATTTGATAGAAACCTTGAATTCCATTACATTTCCCACAAATGTACTCAGTAGAAGTATGAATGTTTCTGTAAAGTATTTTTTATCTTTTTTTCAGATGCTATCTGTATAAAACTACTGTTAACTAACCAGTTCTAAATTACTTGTAAATAGAATTGTTATGGTTCCTTTTTCGTACATAAGCACATCACAGTATGTTGTATGTGATACATGTGTACTTTCAACCATTTGTGAAATAGTATGTCTTTTCTGTGCTGTTCAGATAAACACAAAGAAGACTGTTTGTCACATTTTTCTCAGTGTAGAATAACAATAATGAGAGACAGTAAAAAAGTACACTTTTTCAAAAAAAAAGAACAAAATGATTTGTTCTATGTATTATTCTTAAAGTATTGCAGTTAAGAAGTTCTTACTGTTTTCTTAATACTAATATTTAAAGCGATATGTTTGAAACAGTTTTTTTGTAAAATTTTAGAAGTTGAACGTTTGAAAAATCAAAGGTGTCCTTGTATTTTTTTTTTTCAATTACTTAATATGTGATTTCTTGACTATGGTTCAACTTACATGAAGTTTCAACTTCTTTAAACTCCCAAAGTCTCAAATGAAAAAAATCATTCTGAGTCAGGGATTTTGACACTTTGATATGTTTAATATGCAATATTTTATTATGCTGTCAGTTATCTCTTGGGCTGAGTATTTTTCTTTTAATCACATAAAATGGATCCTAATCTGATGAACTACTTAGATTCGATGTTGTAGATGTCTTTCACTAGCCATTGATATCTTTAATGGCACCCAACATAACACTAGTGATGATCGCAAAGGCATCACACCAGGCTTTCTTTAACTTTGGTGTGAAGTCATCTCCCAGGCCTGTCTCTAGAACCCATATGAGAGACTCACCAACATACTGAAAGAAGAACAATTTTGGAGAGAAAAAAAGGAAATCATTAGAAATCACCTCAATCTCAGCTAGGGATAATGTTCAGAGCACTGAGAGGTAATTTTCCATGACACAGAACTAAGGATTGGAGGTGTGGTAGGAAATACTAGAGAGTACAATAATCATCAGGGGTGAAAAGCCTGACTCATCCCCAGTTGTCTCTTAGTTTCATATGTGGTAGTGGGAGACTAGCACTACTTCAATGTTGATTGGATAAGAAGGAACAAAAGGAGAGTCTCCCTCTTTACCCCTTCCCATTCCCTTGCCCTGCCCCACTCACATGCACCCTCACACTTTCTCACGTGCATGAATAATGATAGATAAATGGTATACTACCTGAAATTCCACTTCTGTAAGTTCAAATGCTGCGTGCATCTGTCCAAGTTCTCTTAGCTTAGGTATGAGTATGTCCAGTTTATCCAAGTGTTGTACTGCAAGGTCTAGCGTGTTCATGACATTCAAGGCATGCATAGTGAACATAGGATTTGTTAAGTCGCTGCCGAATGGAAATAGCTCCTGCAAGTGAGGTGCCACATTAAATAACCTGCAAGTATTAAGAATAAATAATAACTTTTTAGCTATGAGGGTTGGTTTTAAATTTCTGAGGGTGTGTCAGATAAAAGTTTCCACCAGAAGACAGATGTCGTCAGCGGACCATGAGGTCGTGACAGTGTCACGCAATATTGTTACAGTACTTGCATTTTCCTGAGAGATGACACAGGCACCCAGAAAGAGTTTGATTTACATCTTGCTTTTGTGTATATGGCTATTGATTTGATTTGATTTTTTTTGGACAGCTGACAATAAAAGTTATGAGATGAAAATGCCTATTATGACAAATTTTTATTCAGTGACACGGCACCAATATATTGCAAAAAGCTAATTTTGCAGATCAAAGGCCAGCTTCAGTTTCAGAAACAGCTGTCTGTATGTAGTGGCATCACCCTTAATGATGTTTTTTTATTTAAGTACTTGGGTCAACCATTTTTCTAATGGGAATCATTACTGACAGTGTAATCACTGTTGAGAAAAGACTCTATTTTACCCCTCACTTAACCCTTTAAACTGGAAGAGTGACCAGTATTCAAGTTCTTCTTACAGTATAACCCCTGAATCATGCATCAAGGTCATGAGAATAAAGGAAATGATCACCAACTAAAGAAGCCCTTGATTGTTTAACAAATCCTTCTTGCCACCACCTTGGGAAACGTTTAGAGAACAGTATAGAGAATATGCATACTGATGTTAGGGTTTAAAGGGATAATGGCCAACATGAGGAGGTAATTTACTCACTTATGAAATAACCGTTCACCATGGTACTTCTTATTTGGTTTGACTTTTTCCCAGGAGCCATGGATCAATTCAATCTGAAGATCAGTCAACTCAGATGACTTTCCGCCGCTGCGAGTTGAAGTCAAAACGACATGATTCAGCCTCAGTCATTTTTTAATTGTGTACAAATATTCCAATTCATCCCGATCTCTAGGGCTTGGGAATAGCCTTGCGATTGAACCTTTGTACGCATTGCATACCTATTTTTAAACAACCTCCAGCGAGGTTATAGATCGTAGACATAATTTCAGCACCACTATTTCAGGAATTCAAATATTCTGCTGCGTAATATGATCAAAATAGCAAAAAAAAAAAAATTACAGAAGAAAACAATTCAATTAAATGAAGGGAATAACCTATGCCACTAACTTTCTGCTTAACCTTAAGTGCAGTAAAATTAAATGATCTGCGGAAATCTAAACTAGTAAGCTATTGCGTGCAAGGTGTGATTGTTAAAGTGCTGACCTCTCCTTTGATAATTCATACTTAATGAATAGAGGAAGGACTTTTAAGTAGTATTTGCAGTTTTACAGGGAAAACGCTTACACGTAAGTGAACCAAATGTGAACTTTGATAAGCGAAAGTTTTGGGTCGCTTCGCAAGAAAAGCTTAGAAGTGATTAGTTTAAATTTACTCTTTAGTCGACACTCGGGAGTGCATTTGGCATCAGTCGCAGTATGAGCTCAGTGGCAATGGCTTAAACGAAAGAATTTCATCCAATAAACAACTAAAACTGAAATCGCCAACGAGAATTCAATTCGAGTTGAACATTGCCGAATGAGAGGATCAAATGTTTAGTGACGCTTGAAATGAAGAGATTGACAATCAAAAAGGCTTAACGAAGAGTGCCATCATTTTTTAACCACTGTTTTGTTCGTGGCCATCAAAACTAGTGTTAACTAAGCATTACAAGTTTCAAAGGCAATGTTGTTTACATTGTTTTCGGAGTGCATACCTGGGTTGTGGCTTATTATCTGGGATGTAAGGGAGATCGTATGATTTTGATGAATGTATTATTCCCATCCTGTCCTCTATACCGATGAAAATTGTCTTGATCCGGTGCAGAACGCCGAACGAGTTCTTTCCGAGACTGCGGATTTTGTTTGCGAATTTCACACTGCACTGAACTTTTACAATACTAAAGGAATTCTACACGCTAATACTGTACTATAATTAAGCCCCTTTATGTCGGGATTTCAATTTCTTCTTAGTGAGTTAATTGACAGTATTTTGCCCCAAAAGTTAAAATATACTAATTCGACCCGCCTAACATTTTTTAGGAAGCATCGAACAGAATTTATTAAGAAGGAACATCTCAGGAAGTTTTGTAACTACTGGATACCTTTACTTATCTGAAATAAATCAGTTTCGTCGTAGGCACACGTTTAATTGAGCGAATCTCCGTAAAAATTAACAATCTGTCGTCAAATTAGTTTTCTCTTAATACATTTAGCACACATAAATTGGATTTAAAAGAGTTAAACGATAATATTTGCAACAATATCGCTCGCGTGACCAAATGAATACGCCTCTCTATCGGGAGGAGTCTTGTAAATTTTAACTTGCTTTATTTAATATCCTACGCCGGAGGCGACTGCGGTTAACGGATCAATATTTTAGGTGTGGTTAAAATTAAAATAGAAAGTCAAAAAACTTTCAAAGAAGATTCGAGAAAGGACTAGAGTGAACTTTATGAATGATGCATTTGTTGCTTAAGGTGGCTCTTGCTGCGATTTTGAGTAGCGATTTACGAGAAGGAACCACTGCCTCCAACGAGCGAAACGAAGTAACTAAGAAACTACTAATGTCAAACTTTAAGTACTTATGCTAATAAACTTCACAACATGACACATTCCATGCAGCGATGAAAAATTGTGATAACATACAACAGCGTACAAAAGGAAAAAAACAAAAGAAAACTAAGGGCATTGAATTAATGATTTTTTTTGTTTGGATCTTAAACGAATCATGGGAAGGGCGGGAGGTACATCTGTAGTAAACAACCGGTTGTTTGGGAGGAGATTGAGACGGGCTCCTCCCTTTAAATGAAGCTAATCATTATTATTTGCTGTGTTTCAGATCAAATGCATTAGTGGTCCTGATCATGTGTGTCATGCACGTCCTTTCATACATCTCCCACTTTGCCTTGTAACACCTAAGTATTTCACCCAAAGAGGGGCCCCAAAAGCACAATATGTACTATCCTAAATCACTGATTACACTTCGGTGAACTCAGGGGTGGATTCAGGTGTTTGGGGTCCAAATTTGATTCAGAAAATACAGTCATTTTTTGTTACACTACAGCCTAAATGAGCCAAGAAATATTTCAAGACAAGTTAGTTTTCTGTACTTCATTTTGAGTATAGTGACATCCTGTCGTTGCAAGAATTTTAGCGTCAGACAAGTATTTGAAAACCCCACGGGGGGGGGGGGGGAATCTGAATCCACCCTTTCACCGGGGTAAAAGAGCGGCCAATTAGCAAAAAGGTGAATTTCAGTCGTGATTTGTGTCACTTTTGCGCTGGAGTAGTTCTCCAACAACATGGCCTGGATCAAGCCACGTTGCAAAATACTTACAATTCCAATTTACCATTGAAATTCACTGAACATTTGCTTAACAATTCAATCCCATCATTAATGAAACAATTAAGGTGTAACCTTGTCCCGTGCCTTTTTGTTGGTTCAGACAACGGGAAGAACAAAACACAACAACATCAGTTCCGATGTTTTTAGCGTGACCAAGGTTATGTGATAAAGTGTCCAAAGAACTTGAGAATCGTAACAAATCGTTGAAAACGTCTAGCAATCTATGCATTCCTTATCTATTTTCATTACAATACTGGAGAAGTATTGATTCAATTTGCGAGGCAGCTATCAGGTAACTGCAATTGTGAAAAACATGATGTTTCAGATCACGAGAATCGCATGAGAGGATTACACGATCTAGTTTGGAGATGAAAATCTAGTAATTTTACCAATTATCGCAATATTTACTACTAATCTCATTCCTTTTCGACAGTTCTAAAATTGAGAAAGATAGCTTTCAGGGTAACTTTTTATCATACCTTGCTTCCATGGTCATCCTTGCGTTTGACTGCTATCCGAACTAGAGACAAACTGATAAAACCCTACTAAATTAAAAAGAAACAGTGTTTAAGTGGCGGGTTGGATTTTGACGAAAACGTAACTCTCCACTTTGTCAAGTCTATAAAGAAGTTGATGATGTTTCAGTGTTTTGGTTGGATTCCGTTTCCACGATTATTTTCAAAAGAGGAAAGAATTTCGACCACCCGCATAAGGATGCGATGCAAAAAGCTAAATTAGCCCTAGGGACACTGTTTTGGTGAAAATCTCTTCCGAATTGGTATCTCTTCTCAGATTTCCTTATCTGTCCTCCGCGTAAGTTGTTGGTTCAAGCAAACCTCTTCGCAATCTAACCACTGTGTTCGTGGTCGATTAAACTTACTTGGTAGTTGAAATAAAAATGAAACCATTCGTCATGAGTCGCGAGACTGAAAATTTTGCGTAGAAAAGTCTGAGACAATTGTCTGATCCGCTCGTGATATTTCCCGTTATGAAACGCAGGGGAGAGGCCTAGGGGAGGCTATAACACCCCCTGCTTTATTGCTCTGCCACCTATGCACGAGAATAATAATTGTTTTTCTTTCTTAGCTACAATTATACTTACTCGGTATGACCAGTACAGGCTGCTTGCAGTCTTTTTCGTCTTTCTTCTCGTACATTCTCGCGATCATGAAAGGAAAGCGAACACACAATTGAATTTTGAACCGGATGGGGCTGGGTCGACACACCATGAGCCTGTTAGAGAGGTGGCTAATTCAAGATGTTGTAGACGCTGAAGGTCCTGTTGGAAACTCCGAGACCTATACGATTTGCATTTCCCTATTTATACTGTCGCTCCACTCAAATTATTTTAGGTAGTTAATAGCATTTATATTATAATTGGTAAGGAAAATGTCTTCCTTTGCAGGTAAGCGAATAAATACTATCTTTCGATATTCAAATTGTCCTTTTAAGAATTTTTCTCTTCTCGTGGAGGAACAAGAGCTTTAATCGCACTGCGTTGGCCAATTGTGCATTGCTCTTGTTTATACCACTAACATATCGTAAGATGTCATTGTAATCACTCCGAAACCGTTTGGGCTCACGCAGGCAATTTTTCGAATGTCTCATTACTTTGAATTGGCGGAGTAATGTTGAGTTAACTGCTGATCTAGGCTTAGCCCAGCGTTATGTGGAACATGTTCTTTCGTTTCGTGTATTCAGTTGGACGTAGTTCTCGTGGATTGGGTTCAGTCTACCGGTACATTGTGATTATTGAGCTTTCTTTTTTCTTACATCCGTAGTTTTGCTGCATTTTCTTGAATTACAACCCTTACCGGATCGAAAAACTGACTAGAACTGTTTGCCCGAAGCTTCATTATGCGGCTATGCTTCTTCTGACCTCGTGAGGGAAAGCATTTTGCCGATATATCAACTTCATCAGCTTGCGAGTCGGATCCGCCATATTGCACCTTCTCCACGTGGAAGAAAATATTACACCTCCAGGATTCGCTATTATGCTAACTCGGACAGTACTTTCCATCAAACTCGTCTCCTTACAAGCGGCGATGTCTCACTTAATCCTTAATCCTGTGTCTCACTTAATCCTACCTCTGATTGGTGCAAGTCTTGGCTTGTTACTCTTAAGACCCAGAAGTGTGAAGTCCTACACATTACACGGAAGAATGACCCAGTAAGATATCAATATTCGTTGAATCATATCTTACTACCGGAAGTGGACCACCACAAACACCTGGGTCTTTGGCTGACGCCGTCTTTATCATGGGATTATCACATTAACTCAATTTGTGCTAAAGCTAACAAGGTCCTGGGCTTGATAAAAAGGACATTTGGTTATTCAAACAAGACTGGTATGAAAACAGCTTGTAAGGCACTAGTGATACCTATCCTCGAGTATGCCTGCCCAGTCTGGAATCCTTATCTGGTGAAACGCACCAAGGCAATCGAAGCAATTCAGAGAAGAGCGTCCCGACTAATATGTGGCCCAGACAAAGAATATCCTGAAAGACTTCTAGAGTTAAAATGGGACTCTTTAGAACTGAGAAGGCAATACCTTAGCCTAGTTCAAATGTATAAGATTATATTTGGTTACTGTGATATCAATTGCCATCATTACTTTGATATTATTGGAATAACTCGAACTAGAAGTAAGCATGAGTATAAAATAAGGCCTAAAGTTGCTCGTACAAATTATTTTAAATATTCTTTTTTTAATAGATATATTAACGATTGGAACTGTTTGCCTTCTGAAGTAATGTCATCCCCTAGCCTTCAGTCTTTTAAAGCTTCACTAATTAAGTACCTCCGCTCATAATAACCCCAAATACCAGTTTTTTTTTTTTTTTTTGTTATAGATTTTTTTTGGTTTTTTTTGTTTTTTTTTGGAGGGTATGTCTTAGCATGGGAATTTAGTTTCCCCCTACTACCGTCCTGTCAACCATTTTTGTACTTTTATTCGATGTATGGTTACGAACTGTGATTAAAGTAAGAATTCGAAGGATAGGATATTTTGAATCGACAGCAAATACCTCCATGGTTTAGAAATTTTCTGCCCGTCCAGTTTTCTATTTCTCTCAAATTTCCTTATTTGTCTGTTTTAGGTTTTCTTTCTTTTTCCTATGCGTGAGACAAGGAACATTTTCAATTGGTGGAATTAACCGATTTTCATCTGATCTCGGAGAGATGTTTTCCACCAGACTTTTAACTCACAAGTTGTGAGCTCTTTGCGTTATTTTCTTTGTTCCCTGCTTTGTTCAGCATCCTCTTGAGGGAATGAGGAGAGAGTCTGGTAGCTACGGTTGTGTGACATTAAAGACGAGACGGCTTCAAAATCATCTGACGGTCCCGGTGCTGAGTATCGAAATGTGATTACGTCATATTTGGTACTGTTAACGGCAATATTGCCCAAAAATGTCTTCAAATCCAACTTACGACGTTTGTGTCATCGGTGCTGGTGTGGTGGGCAGCTCCACAGCCCGTTACTTGGCTTCCCGAGGACAAAAAACACTTCTATTGGAGCAGGTACTAAATATAGGTTAATTCATGTGAGGATCTTTCAACACTGTGAAGAGTATTCTGCATCATGTAGTGATTATGAAATGATTTCAATCAGTATACTAAGATCCGTTTTTTTACAATAGTCTACAGGTTCAGAACCACCTAAACTGAAAAATTAAGATGATAAAGGTCTCCCATATGACTAGTTGTTGTTACTGCTTTTATTTTGCTATTGTGGTCTTAATCGGCCAGCCTCGGGGCCTATGGGGAATCTTTGCGTGATCCGTCAGTTATAACTTCCACTCAGTAGGGGCTAAAAGTGATAAAATAAACTCATTTTCGTTATTGACCATTTAATGTACAGTTTATTGATAGAACGCGTTCAAAAAGGCAAGAACAAATTGGCAGCACAGCGCGAGTCACGAACAGGCCACGAGCAGGTCACGAGGTCATTATGATACTGCAATGAAAAAGAAAGCACTTGCAGGGACGTAGCCAGGTATTTTCAAAGGGGAGGATGGACCGGTTTTCGCCACCTGAATATAGGATGTTGTGTGCTTAAAAAAAAAGGTTTACAAAGGGGTCACGCCAGGACTCCCTCTCCCTAGCTATGCCCTTGAGTTTTGTCCTTGTTAACAGCTTTATTTCTTTTAATCAAGTTTCCTCTTCCTCACTGGCGTGGCAGTTCTCATGGACAGACTAGAATCATTCGTTTCTCCTATGTTAACCCTTATTATTCTAAAATGGTTCGAGAAGCTGGTGAAATGTGGAAGGAGATTGAAGAAAAAGCAGAGCAGGAAATTCTTATCAAGTAAGTGCCTGGAAACAGCCAGCCGAGAGGTGGGGGGGGGGGGGGGGGTTACTTTCTAATAATAGGCTAATGAGGATGTGTTGCAGGATGGGGTTGCATTTTCACAACTGGATTGATAGTGACTTCATGATATGTGGTCTATAATTAGCCACAGAATAGACTTTAATTGGGCAGGGTGTTCTGAGAGGCCAGTGGCACATACTCTGCAAAAATTGACCCAAGTGCTCCCAACCCCTTCCCTGGCCCTGAGAGGCCAAGTGCGGTAAATCTGGATTTATGAATGCAAGGAGAACTTAGCCAAGTTCAGTAAATCTTGATTTATGTATGCAAGAAGGACTTAGCTTAAAAGTACTCTGAATGAATAATTTCAGAACTGTTGGACTGTTAACTGTGGAAGGAAGCTCTGGTGAAAATTTGAGAGAAGTTAGAGAATCACTTGATGCAGCAGGAGCAAGTTATGATATTTTGTCAAACCAAACACTTAAGCAAAGATTTCCAGAGTTGAGCTTTCCGCCTCACTACAAAGCTCTGTTAGAACACTCAGCAGGAATTTTAAAAGCTGATAAATGCTTGAGAGTGTTGCAGGTACAGCTCTGTTTCATACCTTGTGCAATAGCTCTTGTGATTTCATGAAAACTTGGAGCCAAAAAGTTATTTTAGTCCTGTTGTCTGAATTGTTTGAAGGATCAGTTTATTGCATTTGGTGGCACACTAAGAGATGGTGAGGGTGTGGTTGAAATACATCCAGGATCATTAATTACAATAAAGTCCACAAAGGATTTGTTCAAAGCTCACAAAGTGATATTAACAGCAGGTAAACCACTTATCTCTGTCATGAAACTTGAGGTTTTTTTTATTTGGATCTGTGGTTTTTTAAAGTTTGCTGTAGACCAGGAAGCAGTGAATGATTAGTTGGGGTTCCCTAAATGGGAAATTTCCTCGACCTTGCTGGAATGTATTATTGTTAAATGGTTGAGAATGTACTGAAAATAAAAAAATTTGTTGTCACAGGTAGTAAAAACTACAAGGTGAATGAACTGAGTCTTTAAGCTGTATGTGAGTTATTTAAAAAATAATGTCATGCATACTAGAGCTGCTGTAATTGGTGATCTTTCACCATTGCTACTAGAATACCTGCTACACCCTACACCCAACCATGAACAAAGGAAATGATTCAATCCTTTTTTGGTAAAATCTAATTATGTACTTCTAAGTTGAAATCTTAAAGTGAATCTTTATTTCAGAAGATTTTGCCAGAGACTATTTTTACTTATTATTCATACTATTCATACTTTTTCAAGGACCCTGGACCAATAAACTGCTAAAACCTGTGGGAATTACCTTGCCTCTAAAGGTAAGAGTTGAACACTGAAAATTCTCATAGTTTCCTTTGTAATTTTCCATTTTCTCAGTGACATTTTCAGTTTTGCAGATTATTGTTGCATAAGGCCCTGACCTTTGAAGATCTTCACCTCTTTTTTTAACCATCAGCCACTCAGAGCCAATGTTTTTTACTGGAAGGTGAAAAAAACAGGCACATACAGTCTTCAGACTGGTTTTCCTACATTTTATGATGATACAGCATCTGACCCTCGCAAGTTTTATGCACTCCCTTCATTTGAGTATCCTGACATGGTTAAGGTAATACTTACTGAAGGTAACATTCATAATATTCATTAACATAACACTAACTGGCAATACAGCTTTAAGTGAGTATCACAGGGTTTTCATTTAAAAACGAATCAGCAGGAGAGTTGTATAGAGGAACTAGAGAATACTCTCCTTGTCTGAAAAAAATAGCTATGTTCCCATGTAAAATTCTTAAAAGTTAGAAAAATTCAAAAAAAAAGTTTGAGAATTTTCTTGTGTTCTCCAATAGCTAGAGGTAATCCTGGTAAGAGTTGTTTATGAAGTGAGAAATCAGGAATAATCATCAGATCAATCTCATCATTGGTGGATTTTTGTCTTTTAAAGTCTGACCATGAGTTCTACCCAGGATGTCAAAATTGTATTAAGTGTGTGCCGCTAAAAACAATCAGTCAATTTATTTTCAGAATTACCCTTACTTGAAAAGATTGATTTTTTTGTCACAGTTTGGGCCCTCTGGTGGATGCAGATTACCAGAAGTTTGCATGGAAATTGATCCAGATGCAAGAGATTGGGACAGAGAAATTGAAGAGAGGATTATTCAGAGAACAAGAGAATACATCCAGCATCACTTTCCATACCTTGATCATCATGAGCCAACCATAGTAGAAACTTGTATATACACAGTATGTGTTGAGTCTAAAAAGTTAACACAGGGGTCAATGTGCTTAGCTCTACCATCTCCCCTTAGCTGGGTGTGAGACTTACACTTACAGTTAAAAATCTTTTATCTCACACCAGCTCACCCCTACTACTTACTTTCTCATGCCTGATGAAAAAACTTGTGTTACAGCTTTGTTTAGCACATTTTCTAATGATGTTAGTGAGAGAAACTCAGATTAGAGGTTCTAGAAAAGAGAAGTATTGTGACCACCCCTTCCCAAAGTATTGGGATCACACACCTCTGATTTTAAAAGTAAGAGGAGGTTATGTGGAAACCCCTTGACAATAATTTAGAAATGAGGAATTGTCTAGATATAACCTAGCTCTGTACAAAAAATCTTGGCATTCCCAGTGTTATAATCTCATTTCTGTGACGCAGAAAAAGGAGGTACACCTAATGCAATTACTTGGACAGTTCTAGAATTCACTTTAGCAATGAATCAATCTTACAAGTCAGATACACTTTTTTTTAATTTGACTCAAATACTTTTTCAATGTTTCTTCAGGGAAAAGTGGTCAGGAGAAATAAGGTTGACCAAACTTAATCTGAAATTGTTTTTAAATCCAGCTGACCCCTGATGAGAATTTTGTGTTGGATAAACATCCCAAGTTTTCTAACATTATTATTGGTGCTGGCTTTTCAGGTAATTCATTCTGCATTGTTGTGATCTAATAGTCCTTTGACACTTCTAGCAGAGGAAAATAGATTTGCTTTTAATGTTAAAACTCTAAACATTGTAACTTCTTAATTTAAGTGACCTTACATATAGAGGTTTCAATAACAGCTGGTTACCATCCCTTTCAATTGTTAAAATTGTCTACAATTTTTTTGTATCTTTTTCTCAGCTCATGGATTCAAGCTTGGTCCTGTTTGTGGCAAGATTTTAGCACAGCTGGCCATGAATGAGACACCAACCCATGACTTGACACCTTTCAAGATTTCAAGATTCAAGTTTAGTCAGCAGAAATCCTCACTCTGATCAAAACTTAGGATTTGATAAAATCGTTTTAACTCGGTACTTAGCCTCTTACAAGTTAGCCAAGATTTGTTGTTACCACTATTCTGTTATCACTTAGATGGTGCTCATAATGAAGACAATAAACACAATCACCACTCCAGATTAAAGCCAACTAAAAAATCCTGGTGCCGTCCCTGAGACATTAAAGAAATCATTTACCTTTAATTCTACTTGATCTATTATAGGAGTTTGGGTTTTAACCCTTTAACTTCCAGAAGTGATCAACATGTAACTTCTCCCTATTGTATTCATACATCATCCAGCATAATTGTAATGAGAATACTTATCTGGTAAATGTCTTTATCTTGATCTAACACCAAACTCTTTAACTAATTTACATGGAAATGTGTAGCAGCTAGAGGGGAGCTTTAATAATCAGATCCTGGGTTAAAAGGCTCACTAAACTGTGCAGTGCAGTCTTTTACTTCCCCTTCTAAGCAAATTGAGTGAAACATGTGAGAGCCATGCCCTCTTAAACAACCTTTTTTATATCTCATGCGAAGTGGATGTTCAATTCTCTAAGAAAGGGCTGTCAGGTAAAGGAAACTACCTTGCAACAAACCTTTTTCTTTTTTTCATCAGTTTTTGGTCCTACCTGTGCCAATGAAGAGAGAGGAGGAATAGTTCCTACCCCAAGTTTTCCTTAGCTTATGCCTTGGGTCATTCCTTTTTCAGCACTACTTGTTCAGTCAATTTAATTTCTCTATCCTGTTTCCCACTTCTCTTCTCTAACCTCCATTGTCTCCTTTTTTCCGCGTGAGCGACTCCCCCGGCCCCCACCCCCCACACTAATATCCCACAACGAATAGTCTTCGTTCCCAGACTCCTTTGCGTGGGAGTTAAAAGTTAGTCTGTTCAGCGGATTATTCTAAAAGTTTATTGATCCAAGATGGTGGTGCACATGGCCAGTTGAAGAAACTTGAACGATTTGCGGCATGGTTGGATCAAGGCATTTGCGAGGGACCGTACTCTCACGGTAAGACCTATGCTTTGTTTATTTTTTTCGCAATATCTCAGCGTTTTAAATAGCTTTTTTATCGTTACTTCCTTGTTTACAGAGTTCGCAACCTTCTTCGTTCGGGTGGAATAAAAAAGCCGCCACTTTGGTTTCCAGTAGTCGAGGCATTTCCTCCCTTAAAGGAGACGAAACTGACTAGAAAAGGTGACGAAGAGTTGATGCACAAGATTCTATACCCTGAAGATGAATTCAGAAGGTAAGGCTTCATGAATTGTAAATTTTATCAAAGTTAGTATCACGCTGGCTCAGGATATTGGATATGGCAGTTGGAAACTAGGATTTGCCTTTTCTATTATTATTTGATCGAAAAATGGGTTTTTATTCGTAAACAGTGGGATTTGGCCCAACAGTTGTAGCGTGGATTTAAGAGAACATGGGATCTTGAAAAAAATTAGATGATCACATGAATTTTTTTGTTTCCCATTGCCAGTCTATTTTTTTGGCAAAGGAGGAATAGTGATCACTCTAATTTTTTTTAGAGGAAATTCGATGAGATATGCAACAATTTATGCCGATGGCCTTGAGCTGGGAAAATGATGTTAGTAAAACCCTCTCCCCCAGCCAACCCCCCTTCTTTCAGAAACCCCTCATTTTCCATAATCATTGTAAATAATTTAAATCCCCTGTAGGCATGTTTGAAATTTTGGAGTCATCCTGCACTCATTAGAATGAGAGAATCATGACGTGCATCCAGTATTCTCCCTTGTTTTAAGCACATCGGGTATAATGATTTTTTTTAAACCAGTGGAAGAATTTTTTTTACTTGTCAAATTCTCAAGAATTCCTTGTGATTTTAGGCGATATGAAGAGATACATTTTACTGGTTACTGCTTAAAAGTAGAACACTAGTACTGATAAACTTACAGTATCTTGTTGAAAAACTTGTACTGGTACAATGCTTCTATAGCTTTGTGATAATAATATTTAAAGTTTCCTTGTGATTCTGAAATTTCTTTTAATAGTATCATATTGACAGAGAGAGTGAATAAAACTGAATTATCACTTGGAGGTCTTTCACCAGTGCCCATCACTCCAACATCCACAGTGTCTCCTTGTAACTGTACAAAACTCAGTGGTAATGTTATTGATATCTTCTTGATATCAGGCTTTTTTACAAGAGATTCAATACAAGCCAGCCTCTGTCCCTGTGGGGAGAACATCATTCTTACTGTGACAGGTAAGCAGCTTGAGAAATGGATGTTTCTGAACAAAAAGAACTTTCAGCTAAAACCAGGGCTCTAGGCCGAAACTGCTTTAGCCTCAGCAGAAGGGAGGAAAGAATTTTGGGGACAAAATTTGGGGTGAAAGGTGCTAAGTTAGGAACCTGTGTTTAGCATAGTAAGCTGTAGCATGATTATTGCTTATATTTGTATACCATGTTATCATAGTGCTCTGTCATTCTTTTTAAGATAATTTTTAGTTGTTGACTGACTTTTATGCCTCGAGATGGTGCTTGAACTTCAAAAATAAATTCTTTTTCTGATGATTGAAGGCTACTAAGTGTCAAATTTGAAAGGATTTGAGCTCAGAGCCTTAAAAAAAGTTATCTAGGATATATATATATATTAACTTGATTCTTACATTCAAAATTTTATACAATTGTATAAGTGACACTTATGGCCAATTTCAGATTTGTGGAAGGATGCATGGAGAAAGTGAACATGGGGTATGACAAAGAGAAAGCAGTGGAAAGTACAGTTAGGGAACTTTTCACTGGTCAAAGCACTGCAATACCAGTAAGAAATTTTTATTTTTTTCACATTATTAGACTACTTTCAACACCTCTGAGCCTAACCTGGATCATGACATTTCTTCTTAAAGTGTTGATCATTAATATCTTAAGCATCTTCATTCCTCTCTATACATTGCAAAGGCTACATAACACCACCAAAAGAACTGAGAAAATGAATATATTTATTGCTGAAGAAACTGCCTTTGGATTAGAGCAAAAGCTATTTCAATGATGACTTGGCTGTGGCAGATATAGAGTACCATATGTAAAATTTATTTGCTTATGGTTTATAAGGAGTAGTCCTGTGTGACTTACAAGTTATTTCTTTAATAAGAAGTTGGGGTAAACTTTAATTATTAACTTCATCTTTAACTCATTTAAAAGATGCTGCATATTTGCATGCAATTTATGTTTCAATTAAGCAAGTAATTACTTGCAAATAATGAATTATGTGAGATAATTTGGTTGTATCAACTTGAGTTGGTAATGTAAATTGACCACCATAAAGTTTCTAAAGCTGACATTTTAGACATTGGCTTGTTGTCCTTTGTTCTGAGGAAGGGCTAATGCTTGAAACATTGGCTTAAGAAATTCTTTATGGTGGCCAATTTACATTATCAACTCAGGTGATGAAACCAAATTATCTTGTCATATCCCCCACTGATGCAGCACCAAAGTTTCAAGGGAAACATAGCCCCTTTGATGAATTATTTAGTAAACCTTTCTCAAAGTGTGAGCTATACACACAAGAATAGGTTCGCATCAATCATCTGTAAGGATACCTGGCCCTGGTTGTTCAAAGATTAGATAACACTATCCACTAAGTAAATCTCTATCCAGCGGATAACACTATGTGTTTTGCTATCACTTATCCACCAGATAGCAATTTATCCACTGGATAGCATTATCCACCCTTTATGCAACTGGCGCAGTGCTGTAAATTTTAAGTTTACTGTTTTGTTTTATTTTTGTTTGCAAGGATACTGTGTCTGAGGACTGAAGAGTTTTCTCCTCACATGTGGATAAATAATATTACAGAAAATTGGATTTTCCAACAGGTGATCTCAAGAAGTTTCCATCAGTCATCTAAGCAGTTATTTAACCTTGAGGGAAATTTGTGTAGGAGCTATGAAATCATGAATTTAACTTCAACAGAAACAGAAGGAACAACATCATTTCCAAGATGCAACCATAGGTAGTTGAGATGTTTTAGTTTCTGAGCCTTCAATGTTGTTGAGACATTGTGAAAATTTCTGTCCCAAAAATATACAAGTCCTTTGCTGTTATGGTTTTAGGAACTATTTGTCTTATGGGTATGATATGAACTTTTTCCTCAAAGCTTTTTGAAAAATGTAATTCAAATACCCAAATTAAAAGAGCAGATGTTTGGTGTCACAAAGACACCATCTGAAGAAAAGATTCTGTTGTATGTCCATGAACATCCAGAATTTAAAAAAACGTTTCTTTAAAAAATCAATATTATTGCTGTGTTTAAGGGTTGCCTTTGTAATCTACGTATTATTTAACCCTTCAACTCACCATTGTTTTAACTAAAATGACCACAGTTCTAAAATAATAGATTTTTATTATTTAAAAAATCTCAACCAGTGTACATGTATGATATACACCAACTTCTTTGCCATAGCCCACCATGTAGTTTTTCCGACAGATAAGGGATTATAATAAGTGATAGTTTGGACTAAGGCAATGGGAGAATCATGGATGCTCTAGAACTTATACAGTAATGGCAGCCTTAATATTACAAGTTCTACATACTGTTAGTGAAATATTCTTTACATTGTGTTGTAATTGAGATCTCAATTGCTACCATACTGAGGAGAATTTTGAATGTTGCAAAACTGACCTCTCTGATGAAAGATTACTGAATGAGAGTGTACAAATCTCTGAATGTGCCACCAGTAACAATGAAGGTTTAATGAGTGGCTCCAAACATGCAATTTGATTTTACACTGAATGAAGATGTCACCTTCTCTTAAACATTAGACAACCCAGAAGAATAAAATACTTAATCTTGAGCACTTCATATATTATCCTATAGTTTGATATGTCCATTCTGTTTCATGACCTAAATAACACCGTTGCCATTTGCTAGACCGTTTGGTAGACTGTTTGGTAGTGTTTTCTCTTCAAGCAATTCCTTCAACATCTTGATACACATGTGCAAGCAACGAGGAACGTGAAAACAGCCTGTGATAATTATATAAGCATTTTGTGAGTTATTTATTAAGGCTAACTGTGCAACTATGTGAAGTAGTGCATACTGTTTTTTCAGTTATTTTGAATTGTGACAGACTGGGTTAAGAATTAACACAGAATAGGACTGTGTTTCTTGAATTTATTGCTCAGAAGGACTCAGTGGCAGATCCAGAGGGAAGGTCTGGGGGTTGCATACACACCCCCACCCTCTGCTCCAAGTTTCTGTCATACCTGTGGGTTCGTTTTACTACATGTCTGACACCAGAATTCTTGAAGCGACAAGAACGAATTGTAGCACTCAAATGGCAAGGCAAGCGGAAGGGTTGGGGGCGGGCGTTGCGGTGGATCTACCCCCTGGCATCGTATTGCCTCTTTGGCATCCGTGTCAATCTTTTCCATTGTTGAACTGCTTCGCTCTGTTTTGTATTAATCTTGACCCTGAAGCGTCTGTCAACCCTGACAAACAATTATTTGACAGTTCCCTTCCGTTTATCCACAACTGTTAACGACGTAAAATAATTAAATACAATCGGGTGGCGCCTTGAAAAGTTGTCTTACAAACGTACCTTTAAACGGTCCTCCTTTGAAGGTGTGTGTCACTTCTCCTTTCTGATTGAGATATCCAAACCACTCACCGTATTGTGAATCTGAAAACTGAGAGGAAACGGGTTATTGGGCAGATTGCTAGGATATTATAGAGAGAAGTTTCATGTTAATCATTTCTAGGTCTTAAAGGGTTAATTGGTAAGCCCAGTATTTACATGCGAGAATGTGTACTGGAATACAAGGTCGAACTTCTCCATAAAGCGTTCCTCTCTAGTCTCCTTGTAAGCCATGAGAAGTGCAATCAGTGCCTCCGCATGAGGCCACCAAAGTTTCATGTTCCACTCCAGCTGTGTTGGCGAGAAGCCACTTGCATCCAAGTAATAAAGAATCCCGCCGTACATGTCATCCCATCCTGTGTCAAATGACTGAACTATAAACTTGTCGATGGCAATTCTTGCCAGTTCGTCGTTTTGTGTACGTGTAGCATACTGCAGGAGAAACCATCCAGCTTCAATGGCGTGTCCTGGATTGATGAGTCGACCTTCAGCACCAGATATCTCTTTTCCTTCTTCTGTGACTTTTTCTAATACCACTCTACCCTTTCTCTAGGATAGAAGGAGTTAATCGAAATTATTCCACGTTGGTACAAGTTAGAGGAGTTCTGTAAATGATTTACAACATTGTTTCTCATAACTCCATAGGAAGAAAGATGTACGATTTGAAGAATTTTGTTTACATCTCGGTACTCGTACTTGTTTCAATCAAATTCAAAGCATTTAGCTTGCTCTGAAATTGTGGCGAAAGAATGCTGTCCCAGGTCACTGATTTGGTTTTTATCAACTAAGTTGATAATACAAGTTGGACACAGGAAAGAATTTCTAAAGCTGAAGTTTTTAGTGTTGGCCTTGCGTTGTCATTAGTAACGTGCCATTTTGAGATAGTTATCGCACTTTGTTGGTGGGACTTCTTTGGAATCACTCCGCGTGTGTTTCACTTGGATTCACTTTGATTTTGTTTTCAAGACACTTAATCAAAAGCACTGTAAATGTCAATTTGTACAGTTTACCTGTAAGTGCTTTAAAATCTGCTGCACGGCCCACTCTTCATCTTCAATGTACGCCTGACGGAGCTCGTCGTCTTCGCGGCAAACCTCGTCGATCACATACAACAACATCATTGGTACAGCCAGGGGATTTGCTGCTTCCTGGCCCGACAACTTGGGTCGGCCAAGCTGCGTGTCATCAATTCGTGCCCAATGTGTTACCAGGGACAGCATCCGTACAGCTTCCTCCTGAAATGAAATTGATGCATGATTTTCCGTGCACGTCTTCATTGCTCAGCACAATCGCTCGAGCCAAGTGGTGCATTTCTCGGTTTACATAACGTCTTGGGTTCTCAGTCCACTGAAAGCTACCCCACCCCACCCCGCCCCGCCCCAAGCATTTCGATACTTTTTATTCACAATTAACAGGTACTCTTGTCCACTCCTTAGTTTACATAGCGCCTAGATTGCCTCGCTCAAGACCATGTCTCTGTTACATCGTTTTCAGTATTTCTTTAGCAAAGCCTCGATGGTAACTTAAAATGGTGCAATAGGAATGAAACAGTTTTCTGCGGCACATTGTCAGATTCAATCAAATGGTTCTTCAATTTCGTCCACTCTTGTTGTTTGTCCTCCCAAAGCAGTTTGACAAAGAAACGCAGTTTATTGTGTACTTAACCTCGTTCCTACCTTATACTTAATAAGGTTACTTGCTCGATACAGTTCAGCCATTGCTATCGCATAGAAACACTCAGTGAAGATTGTCCTCTGAATCTTAATTGGCTTCCCTTCAGCTGTGACTTGAAAGTAACATCTGCCATCTTCAGGATTTTTAATATGATTTAACAAAAACTCGCCACCTGAAATTGCGGGAAATAAAAAATTTCTTCATACTAGCGTTTTATTGGAATTTGCGAGCATGCCATGTTTTTCCAGTATCGTAAATTATTCTGTAAGTTACCTCTTAACTTTGACACAGGTAGCCCACGAGCCACTTAGCCACACCCCTTTTTTAAGTTTCCCACCACGTATTATATAGTTATGAAAATTGCTCAACATGGGCAACACTCCAGACTGGAAGGCATTGAAATTGAGCAATTCGCAAGAATTTTAATCGCATTTTACCGCTTTGAATAACCACTTTTTCACGCAAATTTGAGAGAGAAAGTAGTCGGTAAAATCAAATCTGACTATCGCTTCTTTGTCCTTTCTTGTCGTTACCTGATAGTGCAGCTTTAAGGATCTTCACCTTGCCGTATTTCCAAGACTCGTTGTAAAGTTTAGAGTACATCCATACCTACAGTGAAGAATACATTATAAATATGATATTTAAGAGAAAGTCAGGGACAAATGCATTACATCTCTAAATTCATTTCAGGTGATTAAAGCTGAGTCATGGCTCATAATCTCAATGCAAGCAATTTCTGCCCCACTCGCTCAATACCTTTGGAACTTAAGAATTATTTAGTGTTTTTTCAACAGGTTTTAAAAGTATCACAGGGGCAGTTGTATGGAAAACTGCGCCCTTTTCAGTTTTAAAGTACCTCAGAGATCTTAGTCCCCCAATTTGACAACTACGTTGAGTTTTAACTTAAGAATCTTTGTAGAGTTTTGTACCAATCAAGTTCTGAGTCAACTGAGTCGTACTAGATTCTTGTTAACATAGCACCTTACTGAATTGTAGTACACTTTCAAAACTTGCGGAAAAAGACAAATATCGCTGCCTGGCGTGAGTCCTTTAGCAATCACAATAATGGGCTCCTGGTTTTGTTAATCAGCAATTACTTCGCTCCTTGCCTTCTAGCCAATCAAATCACGGTAGTGCCTCTATCAGTTTTGGAGTGTTCTCCCGTGCTTAGCACGGGTTTGCTTTAATTGTTTCCTTCGACCTCTGATTGGTTAATCTCATTAGCATGGATTTTATTTTTTTGTGATTGGCTAGATGTCGACGTTGCTATGAGCATTTGATGATTAAAAAAAACTAACATACGAATATATTTTCAATCGTACAGCGAGACTAACCTGTCTGCCTTCAAGCCAGCCGTACTTAGAGTCATCGTAAACTTTGCCATCTCTAGCGAGACATACATAATAACCGCTACAATCGAAAAACAGCCAAAAGGTTAGAGTTTATTTGAAATGCTTTTTGTTTAAAGATAAACAGGATTTACTCCCGCATTAATAGCTAAACAAGTCGAATGCGTTGTTTGCCATATCCTTGATATATTTTAGGGAGGTATTAGCAGAGTTGAGACGACGTAAACGGAAAAACACACACACGTCTTTGCATGCAATTTCTTAGAGGAGAGTAGTATCAAAGCAATAAAATAAACATATCTACCTAGATAAGAGAAAGAAAATCTATGGCTCTCGTAACTGTCCTGCACATTTTGGTTTGCGCTGATAGAGCTCACAGAGACAAAAAGAAAAATAATAAAACCAGTAATTGCTTTAGGGTTAGGGTTACAAAAGTTCGCACTTTAAGGAGGATATTGTGTATTTTGAGAGAATCCATAACTTAACGAAGTGCAGGACTCTTCTACACAAGTGGAAAATAAATGGAAAAATTGACGTGACCGAAGGAGCGTGAAACGTACTCCTTTACCATAGTAACGACATTCTTTGTTTCTACGGTAACTTCGAGATGTAAGCCTCAATGATCATAAGTGTTTAGGCTTAGGTTAAGTCAACTGTAGCCTCATTAGTACATAATTGTGATTCTTTTGAGGTTTAAATTAAATGTAAGTTCAATATCCGCGCACAATATTTTGGCTATGTATATGCTGTTGTCAATATTGGACTTAAACGTCGAAATGCTCGATGTAAACTCATGAATGGAATTTTAAGCAAGGACAATACTTAATCAATACCGTTTACTCTACTTAACAATGAAAAGTTAAATTTGGTGCGTTTATTACATTTAATTCCTAATCGGTTCCCAAGTTAGATCGAAATTACTCAGTTAGTCGGTGGATAAACTCAAGTGTTACATCATGAGATTTTCAAATTGCAATTGGAAAGGTTATGTTAGAAGGGTCTATGGTAAGGCTTGTCCATCTTAAAAAATTTAGGCTAAACTGAACGATGTCACCCTTCACAAACCTTTTCAATCTTCTCCATCCTTAGTCACCCTTGTTTCTTTTTGGTTTTTATTGCTTTATTTGAGTATTTCTGTGCTACATAATTAATATTTTATAGTCTCCTTCAAATTCAATTAAGTTTAACACGTCACGAGAAAACCTCAAATATGATGACGTTATTCCTCTGAGTATCTCTTCACAATCGTGGTTAACCAGCTCCGAGTGTGAAAGCTGATCCTAAACTGAGAGACGAATCACTTATGTACTCGAGGAAACGTAATTATCTATGACATGAAACAATTTGTTATCATGCAACCCTAATCATAGAAGGCGGTCTTTGAGGTCTTTCGTCTCAGTTGGTAAATCATCCATGACCCTTAAAATAAACTCAAATAATAATTATGTTTGACTTCCCCACCCGTTTCGTTTATCACCAGACTTTTCAAGCCAGAAGTTGATAGTCTTGTCAAGCTCATCCTCCATTCTGGCCAAATACTGCTCCAGTTGGTCTCGTAACAAACCCATGTTTGAAGGACTTGTATAATGGCCGAGCTCTGCAGAAACCAGATTATTAAAATAGGTCACATGGGTTAGATTCTTTTAAAAAGCAATCAACAGGTCACTTTTAAACAGTCTCTATGGTCGTGGGAAATTTGCAAGGGACTCTTTGTCGATAGTATCACTTAAAACTGTCCCCTTATAAGTTACCAGAATACTGGTCTCAAACCAGAAATTAACCCTCTTAAACTATTAAACTTAAACTCCCTCCTTCCGTAATAGGAACGATAAAATCGTAATTCTTATCCGGCCCAGCGGTGAATTATTTTTGCATAACGTGAGCTTTATTGAAAGAATTTATAGAAGTCCGACCGACCCTTTTTCTGTCTAACAGAAAATTTGATATGATTCCAACTTTTTCCCGAGCAAATTGTGTAAAATAAAGAAAGGGTTGTTCTTAACTGATGGACAAGTTTAACGACTTACACGATTTAGATAATCAGGCTGACAAGCACAATCGATTGTATTCACACATTTTTAATATACCAAAAGAGAGATATAGCAATATCTAGTTAAGTGATTGAAGAGTTGAACCAGTACTTATAGAATGACGTAGAAAAGACATGAAAGAACACCGTTGTTTACAATGGAAATTTTAGCAAGAAACACAATCTTAAGTGGCAAGTACGGAAGTTTTCCTTACCATTTCCTCACGCAATGTCGACGGAATGTAGACTGTGCTGTTTACACGCTGGGTTATTGAAACTTGTCATGTGCAAAGCTTTAGCGATATTTTTATAAGAGAGGTTTACTTAACCTCAAAACATAGTAAAAGGGTAAATTGCAAGATCACAGCCATACCATGGAACACATTCCCATTTCAGAGAAAGAAAATCTTATTTGAAGGAGAGGTGTGCGAGTAAACTCTGTGCCACTTCAGCGAGTTCCTGCTGGCACAGTGGAAAAAGGACACCGCATTACGCTCATAAAACGGAGAAAAGAAAAGAATTGTTTTGCTCAAATATCGATGCTTTTTTCCTTTTTTTCATTTAACTGAAGAACTACAACTACAACTCCGCGCACAATATTTAACGTGAATTGCACCGTTTTCACTGGATAAGCCAGTCGACCAGCGGTTGGAGCGAACTCACACCACATAGGAACGACACAATTGTGTTGGAAGTAATAACAGTTGCATTTGTGAAACTTTTCGAAACGCATAAGCTCCAGTTTAAACTTTCCCGTCCTACGGTCCCCCCAGGAAATCACTGAGCTATGAGATTGTTGGTGAAAGTTTGTACTTACCGCCTAATTAGTCCTTTGGAAACCCAAAAACTTAGCCGACCAACACAGACACAGACACTTCAAGTAAAATAGTGTGGATGTGCAGGCGCTCCGGCAAGCCCCCAGTTGAAAATTGAGGTGGCAACGCAGGTAAATACAGGAAAAGGCTTGTGATATTGCGCTGTTGCATCAAAACGCGTTCAATACAAGTTTCTAATTTCATAACACGCTTGGTAAATTTAGCGTCTCCCACACATGCCCCGGAGCTGTTTTTAGTTCGCTGAGGGAAAACAAAGGGTGCATTCGTCAAGCAATATGGGCCAGGTGTGACAATAGCTGGCGAACCTTACGCCGAGTCGATCAGTCAGAATAAGCACATTTATACTCAAGTCGACTCAAGGAAGTATGTAGTTCATCGAGATCTATACAGTTATATACAAATTTTAAATTTATCCGGCACCAAACCTAATAAGCTCACTGCGTTCCAACCTGTACAAAATTCATTTTATTTGTATATATTTTTTTTTCTTCTGGAAAAATTCGTCCTGACCCTTAGCGTCACATGCTGATGCGCCTCAGAACTCGTGACCAACACCTTCGGAGAGTCTAGTGTAAAATTTTACTAAGTGTTCTTGCTCATTAACATCATGTCTCTTTTAAGGAAAACATTCATCTGAGAGTTTTGAGATAAAATGATGTCAGAGACTCTTTTAGTAAGACACTGATGGATCAAGGATTCACTTCGTTGCTAAATTTAAAGTTTATCAGACTTCTAAACAGCTATCATTTGTTTTGGTTTATTACAAAATTGTCTCAGTAACTTCCCTTAGGGAGGCTCAAAGCGCTTTAAGCGATCACTCAACAGTAATTATTTGATGGACTGATTCTACACCTTTTTTCGTTCCTTTCCTTGAAAATTGTATCGAAAAGATGCCAAAGTATTGCTCATTAAGAGTTTGTACTAACGGAGCGAGGTGGCTCAGATCCTGTGATGCAGATATGTATATATTTTTTGAAACGTTTACAGTTCAACGTAACAGTGTAAAAGGAGGTTTAGAAACCTAGGTCTTTTACGTCAAGCTATTACAGTAAGCTAAAATTAAGGGTGCTTCTACAAGTCTCTCGTGTTTCTATGGAAACCTTCCCGTTTCATTTCCTCGATCTCAGACTTCAGGCAAAACAATAAATAAGAACATAGTTTTCCATCTACCTATGATTTGGGAATCATTAATTGTACGTCATACAGAAAGCTAAAACTGAGGGTGCTTCTACAAGTCTTTCGTGTTTCTATGGAAACTTTCCCATTTCATTTCCTCGATCTCAGACCTCAGGCAAAACAATATATAAGAACATAGTTTGCTTTCTACTTGAGTTTTTGGGATCATTAGTTGTTCGTTAAAACTGACCTTGCGTAGATTTTCTTGGCCGCAAGTTGTAGTACTTCTTGGGCAATCTTGGCGTGTAACGGAGTGTTGTGTGACTGCCAACCTTTTTATTAACCTGGCTTCGAGTTACACGTTTACTTTTCACAGGACTCCCTCTACTGACTCTCCCAGAACCGAACCTTCTCCACTTTGTGCCTTGCTCTCGTCCTATCAGTCAACATTCGACGCAATAAAATATCAGTCTGGAAATTATCTGATGCGATATTGAAAGCATCATATACCTCGGGAAAGAAAAACAAGTGATTCCAAAGTGCCACGTAAGTTATTACGGATGCAAGGCGACAGGAGAAAGTCATCGCAACCGATGAAAAAATAGCCCAAATTGGTCCTTATTTTCTGTTTATTTCATTCCAGTTTTCTAACTTCTTTTCCATTACGCAGCGAAAATCGCCAAATTAAATTAAAAATCGGGTCAAACCAAATTTCCTACCGAGTGCTACAGATATTCTGACGATTTGCAACTTAGCGATGAAAACAAACTGAGCGAGCCAAATTAAGTACTTAACTACTGGATATGAATTTCCTCTTTTGCGAATATTACCTGGTACTATAGTGGGTGCCATTTACAGTACTGGAAGTAGATGCAGGACTGCAATGATGAAGTCAGTTTATTTCTTCGTTTCAGCGTGATTCCCGCGCGACATCGCTCTCAGGTTGCGTGAGTGGAATATAGGATTGCGTGATTACAACTATAGTTATCGACCTCTCCACCAGTGGAATGCACTTAACGCCATACCTTGATCTTTAGTTCAATCTCTCTTCGAGGTGACAACATATCGAGTACCGCCCGGAACTTTCGGTGGGTGGGAGAGAAATGGGTGAGTAAGCGGGGGGGGGGGGGGGGGAGAGAAATGGATGACTAGATAGACTTGTCGTCTTACGCAGGGGAAGAAGAGGAACAAAATACTTTTAAGCTTCAAATGACGTTTTATTGTTTCTTCACCCATGCATATTTCAAAAATATAGAGACAATCTTTTTTTTCCCGTTGGATTCTGTTTATATCTACAGTTAACTGTATAAGGCTTGTTCATAAATTAACCCTTTTACTATTTCAAGGAAGTTGCAGTTGGCCATTTCACATAAAATTCAGATTGAAAAGTTTACAAAATCCCTATTTACAGCTAGAAAGGGAAACAGAAGCCTTCTTTTAACATTATCATACAAGACCAAGAACAGAACGATCAATAAAATTCCTTGATTAATAATGACACTATTTCAGGTCAAGAACACAGATTGATCAATTGCTCTTTGATTTTTATAAACACTATTCACACAGAGCTACTCAAATATCCTTAGTTAAATCGTAAAAACCAGAACTAAACTTCAGCAAAACCGACGTTTAACGGTTGGAAAACTATACATCAATTTACAGTTGTGATAAATAAATTTGCCCCTTTACAGTGCGGCCAGAATCCAGGGACTTTTTTCCATTTTATACATTTTTTTACATTTTCAATATTTTATATATTTTTCTTTGTTATTTTATGCACCTTTACAACCCATAAAATACACACGAAGGACACTCAAAAGTCCAGAGCAGTTAGAAAGTTAGAAACACATCCAGTGCATGTCGATGCCCTAAAAATTATCAAAACTTTGGCTTTTTCTATTTCTCACAAGCGATGCACCAGGCAGTAGGAAATTTAAAAGTAAGGATTGTGATTACATTCATGAAATAAATACCCGAAGTGTGGAAAAGAAGTCTATTACAAATCGGTTCTCTAAGTGATGACAAAAGGTCTCTCTAACTTGAATTGTCGCTTCAGCAAGTGAAAGCCGAAGAGAGATATCATACTCGAGAAAACCTAACCAAATTATCTCATGGAATAAGATTATTTTTCATATATTTTTTGTTTAAGTTATTTTCAGTAGTTATTAGTAGTATATATTAATCTCTGCTAACACTTAACAGCTACCTTTATATAAGGCAAATCAATCTGTCCAATCTTCCTTAAGACCAATTATTATAATCGGGAGGGAACAGCGGGCTAGTTTCAGCGGGGGAGCAAGAAGCAAACGCGTTTACACCTCCCCCCCGAAAATCCGATTGAAATTGGAATTGATTTTCTCCGTTAATTGAAGTTGTTCTTTTCTTGTCGTTTTTAACGGGTAAGAGCGCGTTGTCGTTCATGGCGTCTGCCAATGTTTCCACAAGTTGCTCTTCTTTGTCCTCGAACATATCGTTGTTCAAGCCCGGCCAAGGGTCGTTCAGACTTCCTGGGCCATTGTCAACAATAAGTGGCATGCTCCCCCCTAAATTCGGCGACGCACATCCAGTGAACGCGAACTGACCTGATGGAGTGGGCACTGGATCCGAACGAACAGGCTGCATTCTCAAACTCTGCAAATCCAGTTCTTCAGAGAAGAAGCCCATGGAGTGGCCGTCCCTGTTATGAGCTGCTATAGTGGCCCCACTACCTGAGCACCCAGACCTGAAGTCTCCTAAGCTATGGGTGGATGAAGCTGATGAAGAGCCTGGCGGTTGGTAAGTCTTGAAAGAGAACTGTGGTCCCATCCATAGTCGCCGATGAGGGGCAGAGTGAGTCTCCATGTCTATATTTGCCAGCCACTGATCGTCCGAGATGCGAGATTCACTCTCCTTGCCGATTTTCTTTTCTGAAGAAAGACAACGGACTATCTTGTACTATGCAATGTTTTCGATAATAGCTAAATGCATACACGAATTTCTTCAAAGAGAAATATACGCCCAAAGTTTTTAATGCAAGCACTGAGATAGCTATGAATATCTTAACACTGTTTGTTCTTATGTAGAACACTGGAACCCGAACACAAGATACATAAGATCATGTAATAGTGTAGTTTGATACATAAGATCAATCGTGTCAACAATGTTACCTTGTTTGACGGTGTGGTTACTAAGCTCACTGGGAGAAACTTTTAGGCGCCCCAGCAACAGACCAACATCTCTGATCACTGGACTTTTGCTTTCAGGCCAAGTAACACACCTGCAATTGACAAAAACAAAACAATTAGGACAAACATCATAGTTGTTCTTAGGGATCGAAGATTAAGCTTGAGCACCAGTGTCTGTAGCAGAACTACTGGCAAAGTGAGTAGGACTTTCCAATTACAACAACAGTGAGTCGATCGGAGAACAGCGCGATATAAAAAAACTTGAAATCAGGTGCAACCAATTCAATTTCAGTTTTAATCACGTTCGCTTTTATAACGCGCAACAAGAAAGGAGCAGTATTTTAAGTCTGATGTGTCCGCGAAGCGAAGCAAATATTAGAAACGATATGAAAGTCATTCATGCTCTTTGAAATAATTTTTTTCTGAACGAAAAGTAAGAGTACGTAAAAAAAAAGGACGCGAAGTGAGGCCACATTGCCTCACGCTCCATCTATGAGCCTCTTATACGCGACATGCATTACGACAGCCCTTCCTGCTCAACTAATGAAGGATTTGATCCGCCATACCTGGCAAGCGTCCACTGCGCTCTTGCAGTAGTGCTGAGATCCAGGGGGGTGTCATCACTCTGTGGAACAGTTTTCACTGCCTGTGGTTCCAGAACGTACTCTGTCAAGTTCCCATGGAGGTCAAGTATAAAAAGCGAGTCAACAGCTGAAGATCTGCAAGGTTCTACATAAAAAAGGGAGAACGAAATCAAAACAAAACGGAAAAAAAAGGTTCAGCCTACAAACGAAGGTTCACTGACTAGGTTTACATTTGGCTGCAGTTGGTGCTACAGGTTGATTATGTTTATCTCTTGACGACAAACTTTTGATCGTTAAAGATTCTGTAATTCATTTCAGTTATTTAGCAGCTTACTGACTACTCCCGTCAAATATTACCAGTGATTACCATGTAACTTCTCCTTGAAATATCTAAATAATCCCATTAACAGGTAATGAGAATAGACGAACGTATCAGTCTAAAGAGTATAATATAGTGTTTGTACCCCAACTGTCAGGGCACGCCCGAGATAAACGAATCCTTTGAAAGTTGGCTATGTACTTTACCTGCTCTGGTACTGTTCGAACTTCCACCTAACCATCCCCTAGAAGGAGCAAACGTCATTGCTGCACCCACTGAATATTCCAAGCCCACACGGCCATTACACTTGTTAGAGCTCTGAGTGCAGCAAGATCCACCGCATCGTGGGCCATCAGGGGTCCTTATTTGCGCTAAGGGATGCACAAGGTAGGAATGAGGGAGAGGAGGGAGGCGGGGATTTACCAAACCATTGTTGCTGGTTGAAGTGGATGTTAAGGATTCTCTTGCCAGTGGGGTCCCTGTGGAGCTGAGTGGGCTTCCGTTGGGTGAACAAGAAAGGTTGGGCACTGTACCGTTGCATGGACTGTGTCTACCTGAGCCTGTGGTCGCCTGGTCAAGGTCATCCAATCCAGCGCTGGTGTGGAACCGACTGCTGCGGTTTACAACACGACGCGAAGAATGGGTGCGGACTGTTATGGGACCTACGAGAATATATGAAAGAAGAGTTGTGTTGAGAAATTATAACATGCAATTTGAATTACTTCAAGATAGTTTACAGTTAAGAACTAGAGGAACCTAGAGGTTTCTTGGAAACAATTGATCTATTTAGTAAAGCTTACCTCCGTACGAAGTAATTGGAAAAACATGCACAGTTCCACGGACAGTTGATACAGCAACCCATCGACTGTCGAAGGAAAATGCCATTCCGTGCACCTGGGAATGAGATGAGAACAAAACTCAGGTTGACTCTAATTTTGGCAACTTTAACGGTTCCTGAAAGACCTCAATATCTCGAACACTCTTTACACTATCAAACCAGCCTTCCAAGTATATTCTCTTTAAAGTTACTTTAGTTTCCACTAACTTTCGCCTAAATTGACAGTTTGAAAATACTACGCACCATACTTCAATGATAATTTGTTTACCACACCACGAGGTTCTTTCAAACATCCGTCAACCGTCAAAATTGGAAAAACATTAGCCGTAAAAGCCCCCCCCCCCCTTTTCAATCCATGACTGCGACAAAATGAAATTTCCCGGATGTCGTTATCACATGCTTCGAGAAGTACTTTTTAAAAACTTAACGAAGCGGAAAAAAAAAACAACAACAGTGCGGCAGGAAGGTGAAAAGTCACCAGAAAGACTGCTACTTGTATTCTACACAGTGTACTGCCCTGGACTTACTGTTGCAGTGGTGTCGCCTCTGTGCAGAGTGTACAAATGATGAACAGCGCCTAATGAAGAACAAATGGGATGTGGTAGAATATGATACACGTGGAAATTGTTTCCCAGAACGTCTGCAGTCAACAACAGTGAACCGCTAAAGAGTAGGAAACAAAATGAAGGGTAAGTTTAACCTAAGGAATATTTCACAAAAGCAAAGAAAAACAAAATCACTGGAGAAATAAGAGAGATATTGAACAAGGTTATCTTCAGAGTTTTTTATTTTGGAAAAGAATTGTACACAAATAAATCACAAACATATATGCACACGATGTTCAAGAAAAATACAAACTAAACACATTGTTCCATACTCCTGTTTTTCTAATCACTGTCACAATATTGAAATTTAAAGTTAATGTCAACCATAGGTGTATGTATTTCAATCACAGTTATGTACTTGACATTTGTTCACATAGACATGTGTTACCTTAGTCAGTGCCACAAATTGAAAAGTTTCAATTTCGATTTTACACATAGAACACAGATAACCTGTTTTAACCACTGTAAAATATTGGTTATTGACATAGGATATACCTATAGAACATGAAAATACAAAATTTTGGAAATATTACACACAAATCACACCTGGGGTCAAAGGACATGCAAGATAGGGGCTGTCCTGCATGGGCAAGAAAATGGGCCACTATGCCGGTGCCTTCATGGTCATCCTCTTGTACACAGAACTGCCATCAAAAATGCACAAATAAATAAAGAAACACATAAATCATATCTTTCAGTTAGGAATAATTTACGAGAAAGCTGCCTTACATCTCTGTACCATCTTTCTTGACAATCAGTTCATACAATCTTCTGAGACAATATAGCCTTGTTTAGCCTTGCTCTAAGTAATTATATTCTAACTAATGTTTTAAGAAATATGTCTTAAGTGAAACCAGAAACTAAATCTCACTGCAAAAGAAAAATGAATGGTACAAATTGGCTAGCTGATCTTGAAAGAAAATTAATGTTGACAACTGTACCTCTCCATTTCCAATTTTTTGTGTGTCTATAATGGTTACAACTCCTGGTGTAATTGTGGAGTTCTAGGAACAAAGCAAAACAAAATAGTGAAAACCAAAATAGTTTTCAGCCCTCCCTAAAGAGTTTTATATACCCTATAGGGGTATGATCATTCCTTTCAAACTTAAAAGAAAGAAAGGGTTTATTATTTGAAAATTATGTCCATCATCCATTTGATTTACTTCATAGTATTTCCTATGGGAAAGTGCATGTTTAATTGACATCTAAAACCTACATTAATTTTACTTTGTGACAAAAAATGTACTTCTATTGGTTCAAGATTAACACAACATCAATTACTTTTATTCCAATCCTATATCAAGTGTTTAAATACTCCCTCAATCTATTAATCTATTATTAATACTATTATTATTATTATTATTAATCTATTCCTGAAGCTGATCCTTACAACTTAATGTTTTACTCTATGTGCCCAATCTCCCAGAGGGTAAAAATTCAAAATAATTTGTTGCAACTCACTTGGTTTAAATAGTCATTTGAAATTTCTGTCCCTGTCCATCGTCCTATAATATAATGGCAAAACAACTAATATCAGCAATAATTTCACTACTTTCTTCACAAAAAAAATGGCTGTGTAAAAATATTTAAAGCTCAAAACTAAATAGTTGCATACCTAAAATTGTCAGACCTCTAGTGATTGACTGAAAATGGAAATAACAATGAGTCAATAAAGATCTATTATCAGGTTTATTGAATGTAAAATGTAAGGAAAACTTTGATCATATTACTGGTACTCTGATTTTCTAAGTTTCCACTAGACCCACCAGAAAACAACCACTCTATTTAAGTTTTACTGATAAATTCAATTTAGGATCTGACAACTGCAAGTTTGTCAGTTACTTTGTCAATAGAGTGAATTCTACCATTTTCAATCGAAGGAAATTTCGATGAACATTTCATATGTTTATTAATGGGTGTTCAGAAACATGTTGAGATCTCAAAATCATCATATGATTCACATTCTTGAAAGAACTTGTCAGATGTGCAATCTCTGTAATAACAGGAGTTTTACAGACCATGAACTTTTTGTAAACATTCTATCCTATCATACAAACCTTGGCAGCACTAATGACTGTGGCTGTATATGACTGGGAATTATCCCCACACACTCCCCCACAGGACTGATGATTAGGTACCAACTGACAATACAAACACAACACTCAGTGTTATTCCTTAGTCCAAAAAAATGTTGTGAAAAGATTTAATTGAAGACCCAACACTTTAAGGTACCTTGCGATCTGCATATGCCAGCCATCTGGTACTCAGAGCCAATGGGTTGAGGTTAGGGCTTGGGGCTGGGTAGCAACCTAAAATTGAGGTTAGATGTGCTTTTTAAACATATTTTCATATCACAAATACTGGGTTCAGGGCGAACACAGTGAACTTAAAATCTAAGCATACATGTGATTTGTCATATACTTTATTGAAAAATTCCCAGGTTCGCAAAATCATCAAATTTTACTTCCCCTTACTGTCAACCATACCACTCTTATTATGTTAGTTCAGAGAATTTCATACTGGATCAACTAATTATCCCCAAATTGATATTTTTCTTTATTCTCATCACTTATCTGGTTGATATTGTGTTGATATTGTAAGGAGAAATTCTGTCTTGGTCACTCATGGGAGTTAAAGGGTTAAAGTATCACTTAAAAACTACATAGTACATATTAGATCAAGTCTAACACCCTGAATGAAAGATTTTGGTGGTGAGAGAATACATCTATTAGAAAAATGAATCTCTGGCTATAACGTACTTGGTTGTTGTTACACAGACCAGCACATTGTGAAAACCAGCTTACCTTTAATTAGATATTCAAAAGAAAATACTTACTAGTTATACAGAAACAGTTTTTGAAGGTACATGCATCAAAGGCTGCAATCTTTTCCTGAAGAGCAACAACCATTAACCTAAGAAGAAAAAAAGTTTCATACAATTCTTAATTCTATGATGATTCATGAAAGGTCTCACCACCACAACATGTCTTTGTCTAAAGTGCATGTACTTCTTTAAGAGAGTAAGATAATATATCTATCAGGTACCTTCTATTGCAAAGTACATCATACACCTCAGACTTGAAGCCAATTGAGTGGACCTGCTCACCACTGCTGAGGGACCACAAATTAACAGTGGAGAATGGCAGGGAGGGGCTGCAGAGACAGAGTTACATTTCATTCAATTACACAGACTTGCAAAGCATATTTCACAATCTGGAAGACCCTTAACATATGACTGACAATTCTAGATCTTGGTTTCTATAACATTTGAAAAGTTTAAAGAAATAGTTTCAGTTACATGTCTTAGTAACCTTTCAGTTATTCAGTCTCAATGGTGAAAGGCAAATTATCAAGAAACATTACATTCATCTTTCATTAACTTACATGGCAAATATCAACCTTACTAACCTTGCAGCATCACATACAGCAAAAAGAGGTCTGACATCTGCAAACTCGTCCTTTGCCTTTGTTGCTGGAAGTGAAATGTTACCAAAACAATATCAGTGTTGAAAACATGTGACACTGTAGGGGTAGAATTTGAGGGGGAGAGTATTTGCCACTTGCTGGTTGACTACCATAAAAGTTCATGCTCAATTGATAAATGCATGTGAACAATACAATGTACAGCTGAGGGTGAATGTCCAACAAAATCAACGAGTATCTGACATGTAGTAAGAACTGATTTCAAAACTCCTCTTTTTCAGAACTTGGGAGAATTTTAGTTCCTCAGAATGTTTCCATTGGGATGAGAGGTATTTTAAAAATATTTTTCAGTTCAGAATGACTTCCAAATCAACAATCTGATAAGGTAGGCTAAGAAAGGAATATTTTATTTCTAAGATGTACATAGATCTCTATACTATGTAGTTGCCTTCCAAGAGAGTGATCTAAAGCCAACTAGCAGCACTGGAAAGCTTGTAACATAATTAATACCTTCTAGTGGTGTCTTGAGCATGCGCACAAGTCTTACAGGCCCTTGACGAAGAGATAACACCTCCTGTGCTTCACCAGTTGACTACAAAATATACAACATGAAGTAAGCCATTACAGTGTACAATTATCACAAATCATGTTAAAAACAAAAAACTGAGAAATGACACCTAAGCCACAGAATTAGTTTCCTTGATTAGGAAAAATTGCTTCTGCAGATGTGTCACTGGACCTATCAATCCTCACAGACTATACTTACTGGGATGGTCCAGACATGAAAGCCATTAGTGTAACCAAGAATCAATAGTAATGGTACACCCACTCCTGATGAAATCTCTTCCTGGTTAAGTGTATTATCTGTGAGATACAAAACAGTCCCATGACAAATATTAGCAAAAAATTATTTGAAGCCAGAACTCTGAGTTCAAATAATTCAAAAGTTATAAATCAATTGGTTTAACAAAATGACATTTTCTATCCCTCATTGAGATAGCAAAGCCAGTCACTACAATAAGTCAACAAATTTAACTCATCACACACAAAAATATTGACTAGCTGGGCTGGCAGCATGGGATGTAAGGAAAGCCTAGATATAAAACAAAGCGACACTAACCTGAGATAATGAAATACTGAAGCACAGTTTATTTGCAAAGGTGTTACCCTTTTAAAATAAATTTCAACAAAACTCTTTTGTCTCTCACCATTGATGTCTGCTTCCTCAAACTTAACCCATAACACCCTCTCTTTCTCTTCCTGTTTAACTCCTGTGACAGCCTAAGGGTTAAAATGGTAAAAATATAATTACTGCATGGACAGTCTGTTTATTTAAGATCCTTTTTTTTGTCCTTTACCTTGACCCCTTCTTGTAAATCTATAAAAAGTTACTTTTGATGAAGCCTGTTGCATTGGTTCACAGATTTAAAAAACAAAGCTACTGCCAGCTTCATTCACCACCTGCTACAGCTTTATTAATTTCAGATTCACAAAAAAGTTATAACAAACGATGTTTGCACTGTGTCACAATAAACAGAGAGTAACACAGCTGTTTTAATAATGAAGTCTTTCAAAAATCAATGACAAGATGATCACAATCTTGTTCCTACAACAAAAAATACAACCTTTGAAAAGCTCTTCCCCAACCACCCCCTCTGACCTACAAATAATGACAGTGTAATTGTCTACTCAGCAACAATTTTTATGTAGTTCCTTATTGAAATTCTATTTCATGCTTAAGTGCCTACAGAATGCATGACTTGTACTGCCAAATTAAAGAGATCAATTGACAAAATCCTTAATAGGCTAATTCCCATGAGTTCATATTGAATGTCACAAGTAAATCATATGACAATTGTTTATCCACAGGTGACATTTTTTGTTGATTATTTCCAGTTTAAGTAAATATGAGTTTTAAAGGAATGACCTTTATAACTCTTGAAATTTCAAAGGTCATCGGTTTTTTCCTGTTGGAGGCACAACTGACAGATACTTAAACAAGCATTGAACACGCAACAAGCATAAAATATTTCTAGGATTTTTTTGCTGATCTTGCAGGTTTTCTTTGTCAATCATGATACAAAGAAAGTACACAGATAAAAAGAGAAAGAAAATAAACTGCTCTATAAATATGTACTGCCTTGAGTCCCATATAAAACTCCACACTCCCACTTCATACTCTGACCCACTAAAAATAAACATTTAAAAATCCTGGAAAATTGACCATGTTCCTTCATACTGTATTACTAACAAGTAATAAAATGGAAAATATCATTTTTTATTCCTTTTCCATGTCCTGCTGCTTTAATAGACAATTGCAAATTATTTCCCAACAGAAATTTCAGTCCAATAAAAATGCAAAACATTTGCCCATCACAGCTCATAACAACAACCACCCACAAAATATAACTTAGAAACACTTTCATGGTTTGTAATAACTAGGTAACATTATAATGTAACATAATCAGAAAATTAAACCTCTGTTTGAAGCATAGATTCCTCCATTTACCCTCTACTAACTCTGGTTTCTCATAATTATTCCTGAATAGACCATGGTGAAAAATCCATGTGAATTATCAAGATTAAAATCTTATAAGTATTTATTCCCACAGTGTATGATAATTCATACCACTTTGACCAATTACACTTTGACAACACAGTTGAAATGTTGACTTAAAAATCGGATAGGTTAAGAATTCAATGAGACCATTTAGAAAATGTTTACAGACACTGGTCAATCGTGTGACTGTGGAAAATTCTGTACATGTCTGTTACGTTGTATATTCATGAATGAAAATATAATTTTATTACAACAAGGAATATGGAGCTGAAGTCTGGTCACAAGGAACTTGTTACCAGTACTTATATCTCCTATGATTAAAACTATTTTCTATGACCACAGCTTAGGCTTCAAATAATGGTTTCTTCGAAAAGAATCACAAAGAAAATTAATCACACCATGTTTCCAAAATATATTCTCATATTTTACTTAATTTTGAGAAGTGAATTCTGGTAGAGTTCAACATCCTATTTCACTGTATTGCATGTATTCGTTTTAATTGAACTTATACTTTGTCAATCACGATCAAATCAAGATGACTTCAAGGACGATATGTTTATCTTTTACAGGATTTATTGTAACCTTTGACAATTTTAAAGGAAACGAAAAAGAGAAGTAAACCACCACACCTATTGTAGGCCCATTAAGGATGGGAAGTCACGTACATTTCAGTTGAGTTTTCGGTTCGATCAATCCCGAGCGCTACTGAAGTGGTTTTCTTAGTTGTTTATAAAATTTCTCGAGAAAAAAGGATCGATAAACCTAAAATACCCCTCAAATGGATTTAAAACAGCACAATACGAAAAAAATAGAAGCAAATCGCCAACTAACATTAGATGACGTTATAGAAATACAAATTTTTTTATTTCGAACAAAGAGCTTCACTTGCCTGGGGTACGACGTCTTGTAGGAAGTTTACCACGCTTTCCACGTAGGACTTGTCGCTGAAAAAAAGTGAGATCAACATCATCTTAGCATTAAACGAGATTTATAACATCAAGCAAACCCAAAACATTCCGTCAAATGGTTAAAAACCTTATTGCTTGAGGTCGAACGACAATCCCACCACCGCGCGAAATTCGTCTTGCAACCGAGTCCACAGACATCATCTAGAGCTAAAGAAAGCTCTTTTCGATCTCCAGAACTGAAGATGAGGAAGCTAAGTAGCTTTCTGGCTCAATTTTGATTACGTTTCCATCGCCGTTTCTTCATATCGTCGCTTTGAACATCATTTTACATGACCAAAACTCTGTTTTGGCGCCGCGTTACGTCAGAAAAAAAACATTGTTTATCTGCCTCGTTATCAGTGTTTTGGGAAAGGCCTGGGAACAATTGTTGAGAAATGAGGATGAAATGTTCGAAACGCGAATGATTACCTGTTGTTTTCCAAATGATTATCAGTTTAAATTAAGACTCTTTTTGTCTCCTCTTAGCAAAATGAGCAAAATGAAGACAAAGTGTCAAATTAAAATGATGCTATTTTTATCCGCGGGCGTTCCATACATATCCACAATCATTGTAACTGGCGGAAAAGTAAAAAATTTAAGACTTGAGCTGCATCTGGAATGCGTTAAGTTGAAAACTGGCATAAAATATTACAAAAACTAAAGAAATCCGATTTTTTTTTCCAGTTTCGATTTGTGTTTCGTGCAGATTCCGCACAATAGGGTGCTTCTGTGACGTCAAAGTTTTTAACCCATTTCCGTGCTTGTGTTCAAATCTCTGAATTAATTTTGAATTTTTTATCAGGGCTGTGAACCCAATTTTTGAAAGAAAATAAAAAAACGCCACGTCAGTAAATATATTTGCCGAGTAATTTGCAATCATGTAAATATCATGTGAGTCTATCCGCCAACACAATAAAGAGCCCAGTTAGACAAAGAACTCCTAATCCATTTTGAATTGAATATGATGACACGGTCCAGATACCTTGAAAACTGACTTCGCTGATTGCGTACGTGAATGTTTTTTGTTTGTCTGTTTTTTTTCGCACTCGAGGGCTTTCCAAGTTGGGGAGCTCAGCCCCTTTTACCGCCAGGAGTGATTAGCACCTAATTTCTCCCCACAGTGTCATTCCTGAATCAAAAATTTAGATCGTGAGAATAAAGAAAGTGATCGACATCTACAGTCGCTCTAGTTTGTGAGAGAAATTTTCCTTGTCAGTGTCATAGGAAACGTGTAGAAAATAATGTGGAGAGTATGAACACTAATATTGGTTGGGGTGTAAAGGGATGATAGATGAAGGTATTTGATGAGGGGGCCTAATAGAAAGAGGAGAAAAATCGGGCCTTATTAAAGGTTGATTCTCAGTATCGTGTTTCATAAACCTCGCGTAAATTTTCTTCTTTTGGGGGGGGGGGGAGGGGGAAGATAAACTTTTCTACTGGTCTGCCTTTGCACAGTGATATAAATGCATTGCCTTTCTGCGGAAAATGTCGCTTTTCATGCTGAAGGCGGCTCTCAATTTTCCACAGATGCGGGTGATCATAGTTCATTTGGGTTCCAACTAATCTTCCTCACGCTTGGACATTGGACCCGTTCGGCAGTCATCGCACATAAACAAAGTGCGAATTTTTCCTTTTTTCTGCAAAAGATATCCTTTTTTTAAGCAATGTTCATGGGTTTTCGTGAACCTAGGGTTCTAGACCGTGGAACTGTTCTGTGACTCTGGACTGGAAAAATCTTCAACGGCCTTTTACAGTTTAAACAGGAAGATATGTTGAAATCATTGAATGTCTCCCCATACTTAACAATAAGTTAAGTGATAGGAATTCACTCTTTTTTACAATGAGGAAACATGGTATGAAAAGTCATTTTCAGCTCTCTGGACGCAGCAAACATTGCTAAAAAAGATATTTGATAATACAGAACAAAGACGATAAACATGCCAAGTGTCTTTTCCAATTGTCCAATTCACCATTTATGTTAAAATCTAATCAATCCAGAAAGTGTATCCTGTATCATATTTGGGCGTAAGACAGGTTGGTTGCTTCGCTCGCTTATGGGCTATTGCCGAGAATAAATATATATTAAAGCGATTAAAACGTGCGTGGTACTATTTCATGTCCACGGCTTCTTCCTTGATCGCATTCTTCGTTGCTTCATTTTCTTTTCTTGCTTTTTTTGTAAAGCACTCCTAGGAAGGATTAGGAAGTCCTTGAGGACTGAGACGGTAGAACATTACTACGACACTTTAACTTAAGAAATATATATATTTCTTTCCCTTATACCACCTACCTATTAACATTATTTCATGCTAGGAAGAACATAGTTAGAATATTTTAAAATTCTATACATTTTCATTAACTATGATTACCTCGAAATACAAATTATCTACCTAAATTTTAAATTTTAGTCCTTCCGTTTGCCACTGTGCAGAACGAACACCAGGAAGTTTTCAATTTACTTTCAAGGTCCAAACTTTTATAATTCGTTAAATTCTGACATAACTAGTTCTCCCTCCTCCGCTTCTTTTAAAAGAAAGCTTAAGGAATTTCTTCTCTCTAAGTATTAGCTTCTGTAAGGCAGTAATTCTTAACTAACTTACTTAATATGTGTGTGCGTGTGTGTGTGTGTACGTGTGCGCGGTCAAAGTTAATTACCATAAGTCCATATTGTAATTCTAATATAAGATTAGTTATTTTAAGTGAGAAAGCCTGACTTGTTATAAGCCTCGTAGTTTCTTTCAGGTTTTCTCGCCATTTATTTTCTGTCATCAATTTTCTTCATTTTTTTTTCCATGTGTAAATGTCGTATATGGCAAGTAAATATTGTATAGCTGAGGATTTAGTCAGGATGACTTTATATCAGAATAAATGATCTAATTTAATACTGACCCAGATACATTTTTACATATAATTGATGTTCAATATTTACATCCTACATGACCGAATCTGAGAATTTTCGACCAGCCATACACTATCAAAGTAAGAAAACAGATGCTTACGTCGAAATAATGAATATTTTTGTCTCCTTATTCAGTGACATTGTCGCGTATACCAGGTCTAAACAGAATTTGCAATCACTGAAAATCGAAGGAGAAAGATACTTAACAATACATTCTCTCTAACGACATACCTTGTCTAACAACACTAATTCTCTTTACCTAAAGCCGCAGTTCTATTATCATTATTAGCATTATTTGAAAACTATATAAACGAACCCGACGTTTCTACCTTCTCGAATACATTGCATGGGATCGTCTCAATTCTTGCAATGATCCTCGAAAAAATGATGCTCGCATTATCATGTTTAGGAAAAATGATCACCGTTACCAAAAAAGCGGTATCATTCATAATCTCTATTTGCTGTTTCTCCTTAAACATAACCGAACCTCTTGTGGTCAAATATCTAATTTCCATGGCCTTAAAGTTTTACAGTTTCCTCTTTTCAAATAAGTTTAAACATCCCTGCACGTTTTTTTTCATTGAATACTTTGAAGTTCCAAAAATACAAACGCATTTATTATGCTGAGGAAACCAAAAAATTCAGGTATTTAGGTCGGAAATAGACTAGGTGTTTTCAAATCCTTTGTTACTTGCTCAAAAAGTTAAGAAAATATACAGTGGAATATTTGGCCAGAATCCCCCAAAAATTCGAACAACCTTGTGTCGATTTAACTATGTTCACAAGTTACCAAAGATATGAATAGAAATCTAAATTACTGACAGTGTATACAGGAATAATAGATGCACGTGACTCCAGTGATATGAAAGTTTCTTTTGTAAGGAGGGAATGTCATCTTTCTGCACTCACAAAACCGGAGGTTTCTGTACGCTCCTTGTCATCTTTAATCCGTTTATACCGCCGTGCATCACGATCCATGCTACCAGCACTGTGGAGATCACGCGCTCTTGAATGCTGCTGTCAAAAGTAAGACGGTATTTAGCTAAGAATCACAAACAATATTGAAAAACTTCTATTGGTGATGAAGCTGTGAATAAGTAATTATCATTCACTCCTGAATTGAGTGCCACGTCCTTCCATTAGCTGTTTTGTTTCATCCCCAAAAGCCCTCCTCATCATCTACAGTTCTTGTTACTCTTAATTTCATTCTGCCACTTATATATGTAGTTAAAACAATGTTTACTAGTTTTGATGATTTATCATTCGCCATACAATATTTTATCTGAAGACTGAAAAGAAGCAAAGAGGTATCATAGAGCATCTTTAGATAATAAGGAAACACACATTTCAAAGTAATCCATATGTCAAACACATGGATTGACTGTGAGTTTATTAATTCATAAGAGAGATGAATTCTGTTCAGATTGTCAAAGCATCGTTTATTGTCTTATGCTGTCAAAAGCCTTTTTGCACCCACAAAAATCACATCACATGTTAAACCATTTATGACAATGGCATAAACAAGATTTTTTTTGGCTAATTTAATGAATACAATGAGTATTTAAACAATTGAACAAAGGAGAAAATTATACTGGCCGTGACTCATCTACTTAACCCTTTAAACCCTGAGAGTGACCAGCATCTAATTTCTCCTTAAAGTAATACAGCAGAATCATTCATTAAGACCATGAGAATAAAGGGAATGATTACCGACCAAAAAAACTTTGACTGTTAAATGAATTCTCCTTGGCAGTACCAGAGGAAATGTATGGAAAAGAGTAACGAGAATGTGGATACTGATGTTAGGGTGTAAAAGCTTAATAAGAAGTTCCATTAAGAGTTAATGGTCAAAGTACCTTTCTAAGAACATACAGGTAATTGGGACTTGATCCAGGTTTAGAGTTCATCTGATTGCTCTATAAGTTGCTGTTCCCATGGGCACATAAAATAAATAGCGTAGAAAGGAAAGTTGTTGGAAAAAAATCCTTCTCTTGATTGAAATCAAACATTGTTGGTGTTGAATTTGGACTCATAGATATCAATCCAAAGAGCATGGAATACTTTCTACACAATGTTTAAAAAGGTTACCCTGACTTCTGTCAACTTTTTACAGGTCATAAATATTTGGATACCACAAAATACCCAAACTGCCACTTCAGAATAAGACAAGAAAAAAGTTTGTGGTAAAATCCATATACACTTTGATGCAGTTTCCAATTGTTCCCCTATTAAATATTAACTGGATGTGGGTTAAATGCTTAAAGTTTGCTAAGCACAACAGTGACTATTGCTTACATTAATTAATTAACATTAGGCTTTTAATTAACCCTTTAACTCCCAAGATCTGATTGTTAATTCTCCCCTCTAGCTGCTACATATTTCCTTGTAAATACGTAATGAGAATTTGGTGTCATATGGAGATAATAACTTTGACATGATAAGTTTTAATATTCCCATGACCTGTTTGCTGGATAATGTTTAGATGTTATAGGGAGAAGTTACTTGTTCATCACTCCTGGGAGTTAAAGGGTTTAACAGAACATTTTGAATTACCTGTTCACTTTCAGGTTCAGAATCTGTATCAGTATCAACCATCAAATACTTTTTCTCTCTGTAAAAGTACTTCTTCTGCAGCACATACAGCACCACAATGTCACACAAAACTGTAGCCTACAATGGCAGAAACAAGGTGTGATGAAATTTCATTTCATGACAAAACATGTACATGGTGTGGCTTACATTTGTTATGCTTGCCCAAATATGTTATTTCAGATGCCCCTAATTTAACTGCAATACCTCTACATATTTCCTTAAAATATCCTTCACTCAATTGATTGCCTGCCATAAAAACTTGCCCTCCATCGGTGACATGGTTGACTTATCCAACCCCTCTTTTTACCAACCTCTCCATTAGCACCCAATCCCACTCTCCTTCCATTCCCACTCTTCTTCCATTCACTCTCTTCTTAATCAAATCAAGATCTCATAAAACAGATCCAAGATTTGATTTACCTACGCAAAAATGTCAGTCGAAAGGGTTCCAATAATGATCACATAGTTTACTCATACCTACCTACATTCCTTCGAGTTTTTGCAAAATTTGAAAAAAAAAAAATTTTATTCTTATTGTCCCCCTATATGAATCAGTGTTCCCCACAAAGTCATCCCTTTATGTCAAAATACAAGACAATCCCTGTTACATTTATCATCTGTAAAGTTTATCATTATAGAACAAATATGTTACTTGCAAGTTACTGAAGAAGTACTACCTGGTTTACTGGTACTTACAATGCCAAGCAGGGCAAGACCTGAACCCAAATTAAGAAACAGTGGAATTGCACTAAACTTTCCTCCCTGCAGAAATGAGAAAATAACTCAATACCTGCATACCACAAACTAATAAGCTCATAGCTTAAATTACAGAGAATTTCATTTCTACACTTTGGACATTACCTCTCCATACACCATGATCATGAAGCGTATTCCATAGGCCTTGAACAAAGTCCTGTGTAGGACATTGTCTTGAACATAATAATTAGCATATCTGAAACAAAGTTGACATAAGTCACTGGACTTGAACTAACCAAGGATACAGTAAATTATTGATAACTAAAAGCAATCTGCTATAAGTAATCATATTATTTATTTACAAGTCCAGTAAACCCCTGGCTAAGCTTCAAGCTTCAGTATCAGTTGTAGCTGCAAAAACATAATTTTTCCTTTCGTAAATTATTAGAATTTATGTTCTGGGAAACTGTTAAAAATTTAAGTCTTCACAAACTGACTTTGAACATTACTGGCCATCTTAAAAATAGGCCTGCTCTTTTTGCCATGTATAAAATATTGATTCTAGCCAAGAATATCTAAAGAGTTCTGCCAAGAGAAGGCTTAAATTATGATGGACTGGCATCCAACAAGACAGAGTTACTACTATAATGTATAAGCTTCACAGGCCAAAATTTGTTAACAGTTACTTCCTTATCCCCTGTGAGAGGAAAAGTTGGAATTTTGCTAAAAAAGAATGATACAGCAACTACTTTCAGGTTTTTTTCTAGCTGAATAGTGTAGTGCAAATATCTGTCTAGTATACTCATGGTCCTGATATATCACATGATGCAAGGGAAGTAATGACAATGTTCTCCATTTCAAACAGAGACACACAAAAGTGGTCACTAGTTAATACACATACCTGAAATTATAACCAGGTGCAATTGGTGATTTAGAGTCATCCAATCTAGAAGTAGGAAAACCATTCAGTTATATATCTAACCTAAACCACAAGTAAGGTACACCTCAGCAATCTTTTAAGGTAAAAAAAAAAAAGTTCAATACAAACCATGGCTGCAGAAATGGTTCCCAAATAATCATCTGTCATTGTTTCCTTAACTGACATTTAATTTATTGATTAAATTTGATTTTATAATTGACCACATGATTGACATATTGATGACATAATCACTAAGTAAGTTGATCTTCAGTTCAAAGTAATGACATGTTCTTATAAAAGTGTTCTGAAACTAGTGTGTTTCTGCTTGATCTGCTGACCTGTTATGCTGACCCCTTTTGCTAACCTGTAATGTCTACTGGAATAGTTTTGATTGGATAGCACCACAGAAGTAAGTAATTTTTTAAGAAACAAGTTGCTTATGGCCAGCAATTTCAAGAATTGCTCGCTATTAGGTTTCTGATGAATCATGTGTTAATTCTCATTGAACAGATTAAAGATCATATGATTATGTGTCCAATTATTATCTGAGAACCATTTTTCCCTGAACTAGCCATATATATTTCATATCATATATCATAAGCTCAAAGATAATATGTACTTATTAACTAAGTAGGCAGCTGGGTAGGTACATATTTGGTTGTAGGTCATAACATACAGTCAGAGAACAGTGAAAGCTGTGGTTCAAGACTATATGTCAAATATATTCTCCCAAGCCTGACCTAACTCAGACAATAAGCCTTTTATTATATGACTACCAATCTTTTTTATTCTGTCTTTCTTCTCCCAGCTTTCATCTTATTGGGTCACATGGCTTATTCCAGCCCTGCTTAAACCATCACATATAATTCTCACATGGGGATTTTTCTACAGTGATTTTCAATTAAAGAGTAAACACACCCATCTATCTCGTGTGATAAAGATATTTATTTCCTAACTAACATGATAAGAAGCTTCCATTATAATACATGCTGTGTAAACTATAGCATAAAAAAACTAAAATTGGATGCATTCCAAATAGAAAAAATTTTAAATCAATTACCTCCTGAATGAATACTTAGGTTCACAGAAATATGCCAAAGGGTCAAAATTACAGTTCCATGTTATGACTATGGCAATGACCCCACCCTAAAAAGAAAAGGAAAAGAAAAAACAAGGATTGCAGGTGTTTATTGAATTGAAAGAAAAGCAAAGCGAGGATGTGAATATCAGGGGCTCTTTATAATTTGACGTGGAAGGGAACCCAGAGAAGAATACACATGCAAAAACCAAAACTTGAAGTGAAATTTTTCTCTCTTATTTGAAATCATGGTTGATCAATGCACAATCTGTCTGTAACCTGGACCTTATTTTTTACATAAAGTAAGAGACCTTACTCAACAAATTCCTCAATTACATCCACAAGACATACCTTGAAAGCAATATCTTCAAAGTTCACATGTGCCAATTCAACTATTTTTCCAAGCTTGAAAATTGGACAAAGATGATCAGTTTGTGGGTCATAATTACAGGTCCTCAAGTAACTTTCATTTTCTGTCTTGATGTTTCTCCTAAATCAGCCAAGAGTACAGAAACAAACACATATTATAACTCAACAATGACTCCTTTTGTACCACTAATTCAAGATTATCTATTTCACTTATGGGATACTTACAGTGATTCGTTAAACTTTGGAAACTGTACACTGTTCTTTATGAGAAGGGTGAAATCCTTAGCAGCATCAAGAAGTGGAACAGTGTTACTATGGAAGAAATTTATATTGTTAATGCAACCTTAAGTTTATGAGGTATGCCATGACTTAAACACAATGACTTGGAACTACTCTTACTTCTCATAAAGGTTTGTTTAACACACCTTAAGTTGTACCCTGGCATGGGAAGCTCGTCAATCTCCACTGGACACCATGCATAAATTTCACAAACTTTACCAAAGGGCTTTCTATCAGCATCTACACATTTTCCAGTCTTGACGCCTTTTTGCGAAAAATGAAGGAAACCATAACACAATGTAAATTTTATCTTTATCACAACACAGGATCTACATGATCCAAGTGCTAAATTCTCTTCCTTAAGTCTGCAAGTTTCTTTTTATAACAGTTATTTACTGGTATAAGGACACTGTTTCCTAGTTTGTTATTCATTATTATCCATAATTAACTGGTTGGTTTGGTTTTTGAGAGATTCTTGGGAGGTTCTATTTAAAAGGGTCCCTTTAGTCTAGTTTCAGTTTCATGAACGGGTGAAAACATTTATCATTGAGGCACCCCAAAGGCATTTGCTAAAATCTAATTCAAAAAGGGTTTAACAAAGGAATGTAGTGTTCTTAACCCTTAAACTCTCAGAAGTGACTAACATGTAACTTCTCCCTATGATAACTACATTTTCTAGCAAATGATCAATGAGAATACTAAAACTTATCAGGAGGAAGTTTTTACCTTGATCTTACACCAAATTCTTATGACTAATTTACAAGGAATGGTGTAACAGCAAGAGCAGAGAATTAGCAATCAGGTTTTGGGAGTTAAAGGATTAAATAATAAGAATTATACTTCGAAATGAACACCAAAGGGTAAACTTCATGGCTTACCATTGCCATTTTTGACTGGTTCAAATGGTGTGCAATCACTGTCACTTTTGCATCTCACGTCTGGAAAGTTTGGGTCCTCAGGACAAGTGGACTGATTTTGGTTAGGTGAGATAATCATGTTTGTCATGACAAACACAACATTATTTTCCTTTATATGAATAGAAAAAAATAGGATACAAGTGAGTGTGACCCTTCAGTATTGTTCCACCCAAGCTAAATGCTAGTCACCAATTCTAGTTGGCAACTTTTGGTTAAAAATTGCTCACCAAAACTTTTTTCAACTCTTCATGGCACGTACCCAATATTGCTGCTGTAGATTGGAGCACTGTCTATTTCAAATTGCAGAGCATATAGAAAACACTGTCTTCTTCAATGATAAAAATGTAATTTATTGATTCATAGTATAGTAATAGAAGGTAAGCAAAGAAAGAGCCTGAAAAGTTTTAGTATACCTCTGGGGGTATCACAAAGTCAGATGAGTCCCAAACATGAAATCCGCCGTACAGAAAGAGTTCCATGCTCTTGTTTGTTAAGTTTGTGAATGACAATCCCTTGACTTTTGTGGTCACTGAACTGTATGGCTTCTGAGACTCTTGGTACCCCTTCTTGTAAACAATCACATATCTGCAAGTTTTAAAAGCATCAGAAAACATACCATTCTTTTGTAGATTAATTGAATTGTTCATCATTGTAAATAAGAAATGTAACCATTATCTATCATAAAAAAATTAAGGAATTTATTAGGGTTAAGGGAATGATTTTGGAATCTTTTCAGAGCGCTGCAGTCTTTTCACGAGGAAGCATATGCATGCAACCTTGTACTTAGATTTTGAAGCGGAAATTCATCTGCACTCATGCAGACGAGGATAAGTGAATCTCTTAATATTACACCTGTATTTTCAAATACACCTTTCTTACTCTGGTTTTTAATAAATATAATAAAACCCACAAATCTTTCACAGCGAAAGTCAGTGAAGAATGAAATAAAAAAAATAAAAATTAAAAAATTAAAAAATTATAGTTTCGTAAGAATTTGATGCTCAAACGAGCACCAGAGTCACGTTAAGGCTTACAAGGCCACTTTTTCATTGGAATTAATAGGAATATGACTATGTAACTCAGATACATTGGCTACAAAGTGACATAATGATCTCCGAGTTTAGCAATAGCACTGAGTAACATACTTGAAAATTTGCTTAATTTGTGATATTCCATGGAAACAGCTGGATCTCGCATGCATGTGTGAGAAATCGGTACGAATACTTACCCTATAACGTAAACAATAATAACCAGTTGTATCAAACGATTAATAACTCCAACCTTCTTGCTTTTTATATGCACTATCTTGGCTGTATCGTACTCGAAAACCGCCGCTAGTACGGTGTCACACACCTGCCCGCAAGTAACCATTTTGGCTTCGAACTACAAACAACAATGCAATTGTGGTGTAATAGAACACCAACATTCCCGTGGGAGATCTCAGTATCAGTATCCCGTTACGAGCTAATCAAGAACGGCGGTCGATCTCATGGTTACCTAACCGTAATTTGAAGTTAAGAGACCCAAAGGTTCTTCAATACCTGATTTTATGAGAAAATTTGCAACGCATTTTTGTCATTAACTGTAGTGCAATGCTATAATTATTTTCGTAGACGATTATTTGTACGAAATTCTCCAATTCCCCTTGAAACGAGGGTAGTTGGAGAATAATAATACCGTAATTTCCGGTCGTTTACCCGCACGGCCGATTACCCGCACCGGCCGATTATTGCATACGGCGAAAAAAAAGTCAACAGATTACCCGCACTGGTGGATAACCCGCACGTTGTTATTCAACTTTTTGGTGGCGAAAACGTGACATTAAGGTGATACATTTCAGTCTTTTAAAAGTTGTCTGATCCAACTTTCGAAAACTTGAAAGCGTCTTTGTCGAGTTTAAAGGTCAAAGAAATTCAGACGCGTGCACAATTCTGTGTCAATATTAGCATGTACTTTATTGATAAGATTATACAGTAAAAACACTAGCGGCCCATGCCCAAATCTCAACGTTTCATACTTGACAGAATGCGAATTTGTACATACATACATACATACATACATCTTTATTTAACAATGCAGGTTAGAAGGATTGGCAAGACCGAAGTCCTGATGTGGACCTGCCTAACTACAACTTAGAAACAATTACAATAAAATATATAATACAATTGGAAAAACTGAGTGAAATCTGTCTTGAACACAATCCTAATTTGATAAATAAATATATAACAAGTATTAATTCGTAATTAAAAATATAGAAAGTCATCGTGTTTCATTGAAACACAGCAGGAACCTTTAGCAAAATTTATGCTATTGAGAAGATGCTTATTAACCTTAAGCTTGATCTTAAACAGTCTTAAGTTAGCACATTCCTTGACATGATGGGGAAGTAGGTTCCATGCCAAGGCGGCCCTGTGTTTAAAAGAGGACCTGCCAAATTCAGATCTTGGTCTTGGCACTTCAATATTTAGAGAATTTCTTAAGCTGTAATTTGTTTTTGCCTTAGAAATTAAAGTATTTAGATCCTCTGTATTTAAACTATGATAGGATCGATAGGTCAGAACCAGCAGTCTTTTAACATAATACAAAGAAATGGGATTCCATTGCCTCAATTTCATGATCTCATCAGCTGGAGTGGTCATAGGTAGCTTGCAAACAATCCTTAGTGCTCTCATATGAATACGTTCAATATCCTCCATGAGTGAAGGGGAAGCAGAGCCCCAAACAACAATATTATATACAACACTAGGAATAATTGAATTGAAATAAATAGATTCCAAGGTGGACTGAGGCAGAAATTTGTGGCCACATTTTGTGCGAGCGATCGTTCAGCGCCATGTTGATTTGTTGAAAAAAAGCTGGGTGAGTATTAAAACTTGAATTATAAAGTACTGTCGGCGATTTCTGAAAAAGTCGATATCTCCGGTTCGGAGCAACTTCAGAATACCCCGCAACTTATTTACATGTCATTGAATAAGAATAGCGTCTATTGTGTTATGCCTCGATCTTCAAAGCCTCCCGACACATGTAAATGAGTTGCGGGGTATTCTGAAGTTTAGCCTCCGGTTCTATTGGGCCTAACAAGTCCCTTAAAACGGGAAAATTCTCTTTAGCTCAAGCTAGTGTTAAATGGAAATTTGTTACTGATGCGCCGGATATCTATGGATAATTTTTGTCACCATCAAGGTTTTGTTTTCACCCGTGCCGATAATAATTTGTTCGTCGCGCTACTAATTATGCGTGAAATAAACTCGAGTCGGCATCATGTTTTCGTGCCGCTTTGCGGCACTATTAACACAATAAAATTTACTTGAGAGGTGGAAACGCATGTTGGTGATATTTTTTTTCAATTCAACTACCACTGGATTTTGAAATTGTCACATAACCCGCACCTCCCTATTACCCGCAGTGGCGCGCGTTTAATGCAAAATCAGCAGATTACCCGCGGGTAAACGACCGGAAATTACGGTAACAGGTAAAGCCTTAAAAATGAACTACTTCATTTATTTGAAAAGCTGAGATTTGCATGTGAGGCAAACTTGGAACTTGAGAATACTCAGAGAAAATTATAAGTTGAGGTTAAGTAGAGACAACCAATTGAATATTGAAACAATGAATTGGAATTTGTCAGTAATAACATTTGTTTATTAGAAATTGTTATAAATCTTGGCCTGTTCTGTTTTTTTTTTGTTCGTTTTTTTTTTCACTTTCGAAGATTCAAGAGGAAACTTTCACTTTGATTATTGCAAAGTCCTTCCAGTCCTTCCAGCAAGGTGTATTCCCAACATTTGGAAGACTGCAAAAGTAACAGCTTTACCCAAAGGCAAAGACAACACTTTGTGTGATAATTTTCGACCTATATCTCTTTTGCCCTGTCTTCCTAAGGTCATGGAGAAATTTGCAAACAATCAGTTACAAGCCTTTGCTTTGGAACACAACATAATAAGCAGAGAACAGTTTGCCTACCAAAAGAATTCCTCATGTACTACAGCTCTACTTACTCTTATAGATAAGTGGAAATGGGCCATAGACAAGAAACAGATTAACATTGCTACATTTTTGGATCTCAAAAAAGCTTTCGACATAATAAACCACAAAATTCTTTTGTCAAAGCTTAAAGTTGCTGATATTGAAGGCCATAGTGGTTTATGGTTAGAAAATTATCTTCTGGACAGGAAGCAATTTGTCACCTTGAATGGTGCACAATCTGAGACTCTTACATTAGATTATGGAGTACCCCAATAGTGTAATGTATTGGGTCCAACTTTATTTTCTATACACTACTATGATATTGTTAAATCGGGTAAAAATGGAGATGCCTCTCTATTTGCTGATGATACCGAAATCCATACAGCCCATTCCGAAGTAGAAGTGGCTGCACAACTTTTGAACTCTAATTTAAAAGATATCAATAATTGGCTATCTAACAATGAGATGGTGGTCCACCCCGTTAAATCAGAGGCCATGAAGATTGGAACTAAACAAGCTTTAAAAAAAGCAGGTGGTACTGAAATCAAATTAAATGACCACAAACTTAAAGAAGTATCATACTGTAAGTACCTTGAAGTGTTTGTAGACAGTTCACTAAATTAGTCACCTCACATTGATCATATTTGCAAACGAACTTATCCCAAACTGAGGCTGTTAAACCGGCTATCTTGTTTCCTCTGTTCTGATGTATTAATTAAGATCTACAAGGCTACTATCCTTCCTATTCTGGATAATGTTTGTATTGTATGGATGGACTGTCCAAAGAATTTGTCTAACAAGTTGGAAAGACTTCAAAATCAAGCCTTAAGAATTATTTTCTGCAAGAATAGGAGAACATGTTCACAAGTTTTAAGGGACTAAGTAAAGATCTTGATTCTATTCAACCGTAGACGTTTGTTTCGATTTATAACTACATTTAAAATAGTGAATGATATTAACTGTCCAAAGCAACTCCAAGACAAACTTATAAAACGTTTTAGTATTCGCTCTCGCTCTTTGAGAGATGACTCTTTACTAAATGTTCCTAATGCTAAGTCGGGTTTTGGTGAAAAAACTTTTGAATTCGCTGCTGTAAGAGACTGGAACTCTCTACCTAGGGATATCAGAACTATAACAAATCTCAGCACCTTTAAAAGTAAACTCTTTGAATTTTTATTACAAGAGGATCACGATTATTTATTCTTATAATTTCTTATTTTTGCTATTTTATATCATGATATTTTTAGTCCTTTTTATGTATTTATAATAATTTTATTATATACAGATTTTATACTATATATATGCACATGGGTTAATACCAGATAGTCTTTTAAGTCTATCTGATCCATTATTTTGCATTTCAAATAAAGCTTATCAATATTATTATTATTATTATTATTATTATTATTATTGCTGTGAATCGCTTGGATTGTTTACAACTCTATGTGAAACAAGAGCCGTGCGTACAGTTTATTTATTGGCTGATTGATTGGATTCAGTTGTCTTACATAAAAATAATTTGGTTTTAACAACTGAGTTGCGAATGTAAATGGGCCACCTAAAAAAGTTTCTAAAGCTGACATGTCAAGCGTTAGCCAGAGCGAAAGGCTGAAGCTTGAGGCATCAGCTTTTGATACTCTGCGGGGGCCAATCAGTTGATAAAACCAAGTTGTCGTGTACTACCTTTCACCGACGCAGCATCACAGTTTCTTTAGAAACTTTCCCCCTTATTCTTATAGCAACATTTGCGGCTGGATCAATAATTGTAACACCTCTTTTAACGAAAGTAATCTTGCGCATTTCTGTCAACGAAAACTCGTGGAATTCATTGCCGCATATCTAAAATTTCAATCAGTCAAAAGAAACCCTGCTGTCTCACAAAATACGCTCTGATAAATATCTTTCCGAGACAGAAAACTTAGAAATTTAATGTTATCAGATGCAAATGCGAGAAAACGCTGAAAACATAAGATCATCGCGTTACAATGTAATATCACTGAGCGTCTGTGAGGCAAAACGTAACATACGAATGGAAAACACCCCAGGTTACAAGCCATAGGATATTCTTTAATTTTTGCCATAGTGTCTCCCACGTTTTTAAGAGTATCAGGCCCAGTCAGTTTTTGTTATGATGTTTGGCTGGAAAATTCTGCATCTCTCTCTGACTCTCAACAATTTAATGTGAACCCTGTCTTCCTCCCTTTGATGATTTAGTTGTCAGCAACCTGTTTCATTTTTCCATGTTCAATCAATTGTTTTCTTCACTAACATCCTGAGTAATGTCTACATTTTATCGCAAATGACGTAACTTTACCCGTCAAGATAGAAGCTGACCACGCCTGTTTTGTTTTCTCTGAGATTTCGGTCTTTTGTCGCTTTTGTCATTTTCCATTTAGTTGAATAATCACCGTCATTAACGTCTCACAATTGTTACAGTAGTCTTTGTCGCTATCGTCTGCTATCTTTGGTTTCATACAATTTATGTGTCGAATTTGAATGCCATATCACCAGATATTTCGGTTTCAAGAAATTTCCATTGCCCCCTACCAAGCGTTCTCTGAAGTCAACAACCACTCATAGCCATGCTTCGAGAACAGGCTTGACCAATAGAACCACCCCACGTAAGCAGTAACGAACTAACTATTTACTCTCTGAAATAGTACAGCCCTATTATCGTTGTAGCCTTACAGCACTGTGTGGCACGTGAGGAAGTTCCCTAACTAAACTAAATATATTGATTTTCCTTCTATGGCATCCCCTCGGAGAGGCATTGATATATTTCCTCCCTGGTACTACACTGTCTCCGAAGAAACTTTTATTAGAGGTGAGAACGTTTTCAAAGCTTTAACCAGCTACGTTTCAGTTTCTATCACGAGGTCCAACGTGGTTGAGGGGTTTTACATATTTTGCCACCAATTTCTTCTAATATTTCGCATTTTTGTCGTTAAATGCAAGTCAAAACCTATTTTTAACACTGTAAAGGACTGAAGGATGTATGTCATGAGTTGAAATTTCATAGGATAGCCGTAAATCTGCGAAGATCTGCAACGTTTTCGACAAATTTTTCATAACACTTGTTTTCCCGCGCGCGGGTTCTTGCTAATCGAATTCCTTCCCGTAATACTTT